>NW_022168264.1:0-1170 GCF_008728515.1 Papio anubis
TTGCTCGTAGCAGCCCTGGCGATGCTTTCCTAAGGCTCATGCTTTGGTGTCCCGGTTTTGATTTCTGAGCAGGATCAGAAGAGAAAATAAGGTAAGGAGGAAGAAAAAGGGAAAAGTAGAAAAAAAGTCTGTTGACTGAAAAGACATCATTTCCATTACCCACCCCCACCAAAGAATCTAACACATACATAAATATGTCTCCCTTACACTCCTCCCAGGACCCAAGGTGGCTTTACCTTTAATTACCATTCACCAAGTTTGCACATGGTATTTCTCATCATAAAGCGAGTATCTCTTTGTCCAAGCCACTGGGAGTGGGCAGCACTCAGCACGGCCTATCTGGAAACTGTAACCCTATTCAGGTAGCCCCTGTGCTGTTCTTAGCTTTCTCACTCCTGAGGTCAAAAAAATACAAACTATTCCAGCTCTGCACATGTCTCCTTAATGTGTCTGTCTCTTTATAAAGACTTCTTGGAATTCACATCTTTTTATAATTTACTAATTAAATTCATTTTATATCTATAAATCTACTTTTCTTTCCCTTCTCGAGAACAATAGATGACTACTTGAAATCTTCTCTCTGATCAATACTGTGCCCCCAACACCATCTTCCCTCCGTTTGTCACTAGAACAAGGCATTTGCTTATTGTATTTCACAATCGTGGTGAAACCATCCATACTGGTTGTATAATGTTTGGTAGGCTTTGTCATAATTTACTTAAACATCCTCTTGTTTACGGAACACTGCGGTTATTCTGATTATTCACTGTCGGGAATGGTACTGTAATAAACATTTTGGAACATGAAAGTTTTTTTATCTTTTAGTACGTTTTTCCCCTTGGAGTAGAGTTAAAATAGTGGCCATTTCCATGTGATATCCTCCATTAAAAAGCAAGCATTTCCCACACATATTTATGCATGTGTTAGATTATTTGGTGGGGGTGGGTAATGGAAATGATGTCTTTTCAGTCAACAGACTTTTTTTCTACTTTTCCCTTTTTTTTCCTCCTTACCTTACTTTCTCTTCTGATCCTGCTCAGAAATCAAAACCAGGACACCAAAGCATGAGCCTTGGAAGAGCATCGCCAGGGCTGCTACGAGCAATAAAGTTATGGGTGAGCGACTTTACGCCTTTACTGATCCTTCTTTTTCATTTAGTCTTCTCTGAGA
>NW_022168265.1:0-1170 GCF_008728515.1 Papio anubis
CACATAATATAAACTGATCCCAATTGGCTAAAAACTTAAACTTTCCCAAATAAGGTAAAGGTGCAATGGGGAACAAAGGGAAGAAGGGATTCGCTTATGGGAAACTAGGAAGACAATAATATTTCCAAATAAGGAAAGAGCATAGACTTCAAGCTGGAACATGTCTGGGCATGTCTAGGCAGATCCAGGCAGACTAGAGAACAAAGGAGTTAAATCTTGGTTCAAGTACAAGAACATAAAATGTGTTTATTTCCTTACTGTATGTAACAACTACTTGAGGGCACAGTAAGGAGTCATTGGTAAAATAGAAGATTTGTTAGTATGAAGAGTGATGGAAACTTAAAGGAAGCTTTTAAGAGGAACTATCTTCTTAACACTTATCATTCTAAACCAAAAAGGAAAACTTTGTAGAGGAACTTTTATTCTTAACAAATTTTCTCTCTTTTTTTTTAGGTTTGTTTAGCTAGTGGTTTTTCAATTTTGTTTATGTTTTTGAAGAACAAACTTTTCACTTTGTTGATCATTTACATGGTTTTTAAAAGTTTTTATTTTGTTCTACTATGATCTTTATTATTTCTTTTCTGCTAATTTTGGATGAGTTTTTTTCTTGCTTTTCTAGTTCCTTGAGGTTCATTATTATATTGTTAATTTGTAACGTTTCTACTTTTCTTAGGTAGGTATTTATTGCTATAAACCTCCCTTTTAGCCCTGTCTAACTGTATCCCACAGGTTTTGGTATGTTGTGTTTCCATTTTCATTTGTTTCAAGAAACTTTTTGATTTACATCTTAATATCTCTGTTTACTCAATGGTAATTCAGGAGCATGTTGTTTAATTTCCATGTATCGGTCTAGTTGCCAACATTTCTCATGGTGTATAATTCTAGTTTTATTCCATTATGGCCGGAGAAGATACTTAATATGATTTCAATTTTTGAAAATGTGTTGAGACTTGTTTTGTGACTTAACATAGGCTCTCTCCCAGAAAATGATCCATGTGTTCCTGAAAAGAGTGTATATTCTGTACTGTTAGACAGAATGCTGTGTAAATATCTGTTAGCTTTATTTGGTGTAAAATTCAGTTTAAATCCACTATTTCTTTCTTGATTTTCTATGTAGATGATTTGTCTCATGCTGAGGTTGGGATGTTGAAACTCCCCTCTCTTATTGTA
>NW_022168266.1:0-1170 GCF_008728515.1 Papio anubis
GAAGAAAGGACAATGTCACAGTAGCCACCATGACCAAGAGAGACGGTTCCAGAAGTGCAGGACGGCTTCACATGCAGATGCTGTGGCTGTGCGATTACACTCCGAGAGGGGAGTCCAGGCCACTCTCAGGGTGCTCGCTGCCCTCAGCTGGGGGCCTGCAGGGCATCAAGTCCTGAGAACACCGTGTTCTAGTGGAGTAGAATGAACTGACAGATACACAGCAAAGCTCCACATACTTTTCCTTTTCTTTGTGCCTACAAAGTTCTTCTTCAGTGTCCTCTCTCTTTTCAGCTACTACCGCTGTGTTGGTTTAAAAAAAACAGGACAATAGTAAAAATTGGAGACAAGTGTTTGGCCATGAAGAGAAACACTGGCTGTCTCCCGTATTTTCAAGCGTGGGTGATGGTTGCAGTTTTCCAGCTCACCTTGTAGGTGATGAATCCAGAAAAAGCTTCTGTTACAAATCAAAATGGACATGGCAGAAGTATTAGCTCAAATCAACCTTGTCCTGTCAAACCACCTAGTGACTCAAAAGACCACCTGGACTGTTAATTTCAGTGGCCAGAAAATGGAGCTGGAGAAGGAGTTGTTAGATCAGGGACAAATAACCATGTTATAGTGGCAACAGAAAATGGAACAAATGGTTGTTTGTTCATAACCATTTGAATCACAGCAAGGTGTATAAACACATTATTGAGTGATAGTTTCAGTTCTACTCCCAAGAAAATGATCAATGGAGTGAAGTAACTGAAGTATCACAGAAGATATATTTATATTTTTTGTTTTTTCAACTTTCAGTTTCAGGGGGTGTGTATATGTATAATATTTGTGTATATAAAATAAAATCATATATAATTAAAGAAAGCCTTTGCACAGTTTGCTGGAGCCACAGAAGCACCGCTCCAGAGCAGAACAATGCCTTACATCTTCAGTGTTCATTTGTACAACATTCACTAGCAGCTACAAAAGTGACTTAATTTTCCTCTGGAAATAATGCTTGCCTGTTGTGAGATGTTGGAATATATATGAATCATCATCACGTGTTAACATGCCATAAGGAGTTTTTGATACCTCATTCACATTATTAAAGTTGCTTCTTAGTATTCAGGTGACTTTTCACTCCAAAAACACAAGCCAGAAACTTAAGTGAAGGACACCTAGGGCAAATGG
>NW_022168267.1:0-1170 GCF_008728515.1 Papio anubis
TGTATTTCGTGTATCTCTTTGCTAGCCTTATTTCTGTGGAATCTGGGAACGGATATTTCGAATCCCTTTGAAGCCTAAGGTTCCAAAGGAAATATCCTCCGATAACAAATAGAAAGAAGCTTTCTGAGAAACTTCTTTGTGTTCCATGAAATCATCTCACAGATTTACAGCTTTCCCCTCAAGAAGCCTTTCGCTAAGACAGTTCTTGTGCAATTGGCAGAGTGATATTTGGAAGCCCATAGAGGGCTATGGTGTAAAAGGAAATATCCTCAAATGAATCCTGGAAAGAAGCTTTCTGAGAAACTGCTTAGTATTCTGTTAATTCATCTCACAGAGTTCCATCTGTATTTCGTGGATCTCTTTGCTAGCCTTATTTCTGTGGAATGTAAGAACAGATATTTCGAATCCCTTTGAAGACTATGGATCGAAAGTAAATATCCTCCGATAACAAAGAGAAAGAAGCTTTCTGAGAAACTTCTTTGTGTTCTGTGAAATCATCTCACAGAGTTACATCTGTATTTCGTGGATCTCTTTGCTAGCCTTATTTCTGTGGAATCTGAGAACAGATATTTCGGATCCCTTTGAAGAGAATTGGGCCAAAGGAAATATCCTCCGATAACAAAGAGAAAGAAGCTTTCTGACAAACTTCTTTGTGTTCTGTGAAATCATATCACAGAGTTACAGCTTTCCTTCAAGAAGCCTTTCGCTAAGACAGTTTTTGTGGAATTGGCAAAGTGATATTTGGAAGCCCCTAGAGGGCTATGGTGAAAAAGGAAATATCCTCAGATGAAATCTGGAAAGAAGTTTTCTGAGAAACTGCTTAGTGTTCTGTTAATTCATCTCACAGAGTTACATCTGTATTTCGTGGATATCTTTGCTAGCCTTATTTTTGTGGAATCTGAGAGTAGATATTTCGGATCCCCTTGAAGACTATAGGGCCAATGAAATATCCTCCGATAACAATGAGAAAGAAGCTTTCTGAGAAACTTCTTTGTGTTCTGTGAAATCATCTCACAGAGTTACAGCTTTCCCCTCAAGAAGCCTTTCGCTAAGACAGTTCTTGTGGAATTGGCAAAGTGATATTTGGAAGCCCACATAGGGCTATGTTGAAAAAGGAAATATACTCCGATGAAATCTGGAAAGAAGCTTTCTGAGAAACTGCTTAGTGTT
>NW_022168268.1:0-1170 GCF_008728515.1 Papio anubis
TCACCCCCACCTGGTAGTCCCTGGGTGTGGCTAGGAGGTAGAGTGGGACATGGCCCTGGAGCCAGAGATACCTGGGTTCGAATCCCAACCCTGCCACTTATCAGCCAGTGACTCACCCTTGGAGTTTCAGTTTCTACAGCTGTCAAATGCGGTAACAGTACCAGCGCCTCAAGGTAGGTAAGAGGAGGGGTGAATGGGCACCACAGGTGTTCAGTGTCCACTCCACCTCCCACACTGGGCAGAGTCTAACCTCAGAGGGAACAGGAAGCACAGTAGCTGCCTCTGCCATCCAGGAGCACTGAGAGGGGTGGGTGGAGAACCGAGGCTCCCCTGGGAATCACTCCTTCCTTGCTGCCTCTCGTCCAGTTTCAATCATTGAACGCTGGTCCAGGACAAGAACTTGCAGCATGGGACATTCCAAGTCCTGCTGCCTGAGGCCCCACCTGTGCATCTAGCCTCCTAATCTAAATAAATCCCATGTTTTTGCCAGTCTGAGGTTCATTCACTCATTCATTCATTCATTCTTTCATAATTCATTTATTTGTTCAACAAATCCCTATTGATCACCTACTACATATCAAGCCTGCCCTGGTGATAAGGTGGTCGGAAATGGGAGCACCCCAGGCACAGCTCAGCTCCTGGCCAAAGTGAGAGCGGGTTGCAGTCCCTGGCTCCAGGCTTGCTCACCCAACACAAATTTCATCAGCTACCCAACCCCTCAGGGACACTGATCCTGTTCCCTCTTGGGGGTAAATAAATCCTAAGGAATCTAAACCAAGCAGTCTCATCCCACTGTCTTGGGTAACCTCTGGGTTAGGGGAGCCTGTCCTGCAGGGAAGTCTGCTGGGTGGTGCTGGGGGACTTATTAAAAGGACACAGGGGGCTGGGTGCAGTGGCTCACATCTGTAATCCCAGCACTTTGGGAGGCCGAGGCAGGCGGATCATGAGGTCAGGAGATTGAGATCATCCTGGCTAACACGGTGAAACCCCATCTCTACTAAAAATACAAAAAAAATTAGCCGGGCGTGGTGGTGGGCGCCTGTAGTCCCAGCTACTCGGGAGGCTGAGGCAGGAGAATGGCGTGAACCCTGGAGGCGGAGCTTGCAGTGAGCTGAGACTGCGCCACTGCACTCCAGCCTGGGCGACGGAGTCTCGCTCTGTCGCCCAGGC
>NW_022168269.1:0-1170 GCF_008728515.1 Papio anubis
TTGCTCGTAGCAGCCCTGGCGATGCTTTCCTAAGGCTCATGCTTTGGTGTCCCGGTTTTGATTTCTGAGCAGGATCAGAAGAGAAAATAAGGTAAGGAGGAAGAAAAAGGGAAAAGTAGAAAAAAAGTCTGTTGACTGAAAAGACATCATTTCCATTACCCACCCCCACCAAAGAATCTAACACATACATAAATATGTCTCCCTTACACTCCTCCCAGGACCCAAGGTGGCTTTACCTTTAATTACCATTCACCAAGTTTGCACATGGTATTTCTCATCATAAAGCGAGTATCTCTTTGTCCAAGCCACTGGGAGTGGGCAGCACTCAGCACGGCCTATCTGGAAACTGTAACCCTATTCAGGTAGCCCCTGTGCTGTTCTTAGCTTTCTCACTCCTGAGGTCAAAAAAATACAAACTATTCCAGCTCTGCACATGTCTCCTTAATGTGTCTGTCTCTTTATAAAGACTTCTTGGAATTCACATCTTTTTATAATTTACTAATTAAATTCATTTTATATCTATAAATCTACTTTTCTTTCCCTTCTCGAGAACAATAGATGACTACTTGAAATCTTCTCTCTGATCAATACTGTGCCCCCAACACCATCTTCCCTCCGTTTGTCACTAGAACAAGGCATTTGCTTATTGTATTTCACAATCGTGGTGAAACCATCCGTACTGGTTGTATAATGTTTGGTAGGCTTTGTCATAATTTACTTAAACATCCTCTTGTTTACGGAACACTGCGGTTATTCTGATTATTCACTGTCGGGAATGGTACTGTAATAAACATTTTGGAACATGAAAGTTTTTTTATCTTTTAGTACGTTTTTCCCCTTGGAGTAGAGTTAAAATAGTGGCCATTTCCATGTGATATCCTCCATTAAAAAGCAAGCATTTCCCACACATATTTATGCATGTGTTAGATTATTTGGTGGGGGTGGGTAATGGAAATGATGTCTTTTCAGTCAACAGACTTTTTTTCTACTTTTCCCTTTTTTTTCCTCCTTACCTTACTTTCTCTTCTGATCCTGCTCAGAAATCAAAACCAGGACACCAAAGCATGAGCCTTGGGAGAGCATCGCCAGGGCTGCTACGAGCAATAAAGTTATGGGTGAGCGACTTTACGCCTTTACTGATCCTTCTTTTTCATTTAGTCTTCTCTGAGA
>NW_022168270.1:0-1170 GCF_008728515.1 Papio anubis
GATTTAAAATAATGGATTTCTGCCTTTTATTGCATTATTCCCACTAGGAAACAGATATCTTCCCAATAGCAAAAAAGTTTTATTCATGTAAAAAGTAAATCTTTAAAAATAGTTTATTAAAAATGTTAATGGAGTTAATATTTTAAATTATTGATAAAGGTAATATATGTGAAACATACAAAAAATAAAAAATAAATTATAAGTAAACATATTTTTAAATATTTTTTAAAACTATCTTGACCACACCCTTTTCTGCATCCAACATCTGTTTCACATTATAAATATCTAAAAATTTGCCTACACTATGATCTTAAAACATTTTTACAAGTATTTTGAAAAACTACATATCCACCCCTTGTACATTTCAATTGATCATTAATTTTTTCATTATAAGTATTTGCAAAGATATTTGCATATTATTTTAAAACACCAATAATTAGACATATTAACATCATGTGCCTCCTGATACAATGCTTTGAGAAGGATGCAGCGTCAGTTCTATTATTTTACCGTCCCAAATGCATAACGTGAATTTAATCATGCAGACGCATTATAAAAACCCCAATTAGGAAACACTTTAGAAAATAACTTATCTATGTTCTTTAGCAGTGTTAAGATAATGGGAGACAAAGAAAGAATGAGGACCTCTTCCAAATTAGAGGTAACCTGGAACATGTGCTAACTGAATGCAATGTGTGACCAGGATTTAGATCTTAGACCAGAAAAAGAATGAGTCAGATAGAGGGAGCTACTTGAATAATATCTGTTGCTTAGTGTTAAGTCAATATTTATTTCTAGATTTTTATTATTGCATTTGTGGTGATGCATGAGGTTAACATTAAGAAAGCTGAGAGGATACACAAGATTTACATTTACTATTTTTGCAACATTTGTAATGTCTAAAATGATCTTAGAATAAAAAGCTAGAAAATTTTGAATTTTAGTTTCAATTAATGTTTGTATGCAATTCATTATAAATTATAATTAGAAATTTTGATAAATGTTTTAAGCAGGGTAAAATTATGTGAAATGCAATAAAAGGAAATTATTTTTCAATGTGTGTGTTTTACAGTGGATAGTGTTTAACACTGTGTAGGTTCAACATTAATTTTTATCTTTTTGTTTTGATTTTGTTGTGGTTTATAAATCCAAGCATGGAAATTTCACATT
>NW_022168271.1:0-1170 GCF_008728515.1 Papio anubis
CTTATGATTCCAGTTCTGTTCATTCTGCAGTGAAAAATAACAAGTGACTCACATTCAGACACAAGGTGGCTTAGGAAACTGTGGCTGTTTTACAAAGATGAAACAATTTAGAAGATCAGGATTCCATGAACCTACTTACTTAAAGAGATAAGAGACTGGGAGTTACACATCAGCTTACCAAGGCTGCCCCGAAGTCCAGGAGCCCCTTAGGAGAACAGAGAATGTGCAGCCTCCACAGACCAATGCAGGTGGCTGGGCCCAAGAGTGGGGACAGGGAGGCTGCAGGAGGCTTGCAGAGGGAGCTGTCCCGCCAGCCTCTCGCAGAAATTCCTAATTAAACCCTGACAGCAACTCTGTTTAGTGAATTGTCTCCTGGTTACTAAGAAGAGTGAAGCTGTTGAAAGCCTACAGCCAACCCTCTGGATAACAGTTGAGATGTATTTTAGAGAAGGAAATCATCCTGTCAAAATCCCAGACCTGCCAACAGCTGCAAGCACGTCCTGGGAGTGCGGCTTCTTGCTCTGTCAGCACCAGAGCCCACCGTAGAGCCACACGGGTTCTGTCCAACGTTCCCACTTCAGGGAGTCTGGGCAGGTGCAGCTGAAACACCCAGGGGGCAACCCCCACCCCCACTTCTCAAAAGTACATGCAGAGGCAGACAGAATGAAACATGGCCCCCAAACCTCAGACGTACGGTTCAGCAACACGGCCCACCATAGAGCCACATGGGCTCTGCTCGACGCCCCCAATTCACAGAGCTTGGGCAGCTCCAGCTGAAACAGCACCTGGGGGGCAACCTCCAACCCCACTTCTCAAAAGTACATGCAGAGGTAGACAGAATAAAACACGGCCCCCGAGCCTCCGACATAAAGTTTGGCACGGGCATCTGTGAAACAAGAACAAAAGTCGCATGGGAAAGTGAGCACAAAAATGAAAAAACTAACAGAATTACAGTGAAGATGGATGAGATGGGGAGGATTGCGAGAAGTTGAGAAAGGGACTGAGGACCTGAAGGGGCACATAAGGGCTGGACATTCCCGACAAGGTAACAAAAACACCTCTGGATGAGGTGGGAAATCATCTTCATTATGGAAATAAAGGGGAAAAGCCTGAAAACATCAGTTTCCTACCATGAAGCAAAAATCAAACTGGCTTCAGACTTCTGCTCTA
>NW_022168272.1:0-1170 GCF_008728515.1 Papio anubis
TGACTTTCACTCGCTGAGTTACAGCTGTATTTCGTGGAGCCGTTTGCTATCCCTGTTTCTGTGGAATCAGAGAACTGTAATTTCGTATCCCTTTGAAGACTATAGGGCCAAAGGAAATATCCTCCGATAAAAATGAGAAAGAAGCTTTCTGAGAAACTTATTTGTGTCTGTGTGTTCATCTCATAGAGTTACAGCTTTCCCCTCAAGAAGCCTTTCGCTAAGACTGTTCTTGTGGAATTTGTAAAGTGATATTTGGAAGCCCACAGAGGGCTATGGTGAAAAAGAAAACATCCTCAGAGAACAACTGGAAAGAAGCTTTCTGGGAAACTGCTTTGTGATGTGTGACTTCCACTCACAGAGTTACCGCTGTATTTCGTGTATCTGTTTGCTAGCCTTATTTCTGTGGAATCTGAGAACTGATATTTCGGATCCCTTTGAAGACTATGAGGCCAAATGAAATATCCTCTGATAAAAATGAGAAATTAGCTTTCTAAGAAACTTCTTTATGATCTGTGAATTCATCTCACCATGTTACATCTTTGTCTACTCAAAGCAGTTTGTTAACAGTGTTTTCATAGATTCTGAAAAGTGATATTTGGGAACTCATTGAGGAATATAGTGAAAAAGGAAATATCCTCCGATAAAAACTGAAGAGAAGCGTTCTGAGAAAATGCATTGCACTGTGTGAATGCCACTCACAGAGGTACACTTTAGTCTGCAGAGATCAGTTTGCTAACACAGTTTTCTTGAAATTTGCAATGGGATAATTCTTAGTGCTATGCAGCTTACAGTGACAAAGGAAATATCCTCAGAGAAAAACGTGAGAGAAGCTTTCTGAGAAATTTCTTTCTGCTATGAGACTTCATCTCACAGAGTTCCACCAATATTTCGTGCAACCTTTTGCTAGCATTGTTTTTGTGGATTCTGAGAACTGATATTTCGGATGGGTTTCAAGAGTAGAAAGACAAAGGAAATATCCTCCGAGAAAAACCGGAATGAAGCTTTCTGAGAAACTGCTTTGTGATGTGTGAATTGATTTCACAGAGTTACACCACTCTTTCAAGGAGGAGTTCGCTAGTACTGATTTTGTGGAATCTCAGAAGTGATATCTTTGATATGGTTGAGTCCCATGGTGAATCATGAAATATCCTAAGACAAATCTGCAGAGAA
>NW_022168273.1:0-1170 GCF_008728515.1 Papio anubis
CACATAATATAAACTGATCCCAATTGGCTAAAAACTTAAACTTTCCCAAATAAGGTAAAGGTGCAATGGGGAACAAAGGGAAGAAGGGATTCGCTTATGGGAAACTAGGAAGACAATAATATTTTCAAATAAGGAAAGAGCATAGACTTCAAACTGGAACATGTCTGGGCGTGTCTAGGCAGATCCAGGCAGACTAGAGAACAAAGGAGTTAAACCTTGGTTCAAGTACAAGAACATAAAATGTGTTTATTTCCTTACTGTATGTAACAACTACTTGAGGGCACAGTAAGGAGTCATTGGTAAAATAGAAGATTTGTTAGTATGAAGAGCAAGGGAAACTTAAAGGAAGCTTTTAAGAGGAACTATCTTCTTAACACTTATCATTCTAAACCAAAAAGGAAAACTTTGTAGAGGAACTTTTATTCTTAACAAATTTTCTCTCTTTTTTTTTAGGTTTGTTTAGCTAGTGGTTTTTCAATTTTGTTTATGTTTTTGAAGAACAAACTTTTCACTTTGTTGATCATTTACATGGTTTTTAAAAGTTTTTATTTTGTTCTACTATGATCTTTATTATTTCTTTTCTGCTAATTTTGGATGAGTTTTTTTCTTGCTTTTCTAGTTCCTTGAGGTTCATTATTATATTGTTAATTTGTAACGTTTCTACTTTTCTTAGGTAGGTATTTATTGCTATAAACCTCCCTTTTAGCCCTGTCTAACTGTATCCCACAGGTTTTGGTATGTTGTGTTTCCATTTTCATTTGTTTCAAGAAACTTTTTGATTTACATCTTAATATCTCTGTTTACTCAATGGTAATTCAGGAGCATGTTGTTTAATTTCCATGTATCGGTCTAGTTGCCAACATTTCTCATGGTGTATAATTCTAGTTTTATTCCATTGTGGCCGGAGAAGATACTTAATATGATTTCAATTTTTGAAAATGTGTTGAGACTTGTTTTGTGACTTAACATAGGCTCTCTCCCAGAAAATGATCCATGTGTTCCTGAAAAGAGTGTATATTCTGTAGTGTTAGACAGAATGCTGTGTAAATATCTGTTAGCTTTATTTGGTGTAAAATTCAGTTTAAATCCACTATTTCTTTCTTGATTTTCTATGTAGATGATTTGTCTCATGCTGAGGTTGGGATGTTGAAACTCCCCTCTCTTATTGTA
>NW_022168274.1:0-36704 GCF_008728515.1 Papio anubis
TGGGCGCCTGTAGTCCCAGCTACTCGGGAGGCTGAGGCAGGAGAATGGCGTGAACCCGGGAGGCGGAGCTTGCAGTGAGCCGAGATCGCACCACCGCACTCCAGCCTGGGCGACAGATCGTGGCTAACACGGAAAAGCCCCCGAAAATACTAAAAATACAAATAATTAGCCGGGCGTGGCGGCAGACGTGCCTGTAGTCCCAGCTACTCGGGAGGCTGAGGCAGGAGAATGGCGTGAACCCGGGAGGCGGAGCTTGCAGTGAGCTGAGATCCGGCCACTGCACTCCAGCCTGGGTGACAGAGCGAGACTCCGTCTCAAAAAAAAAAAAAGACTTAGAGATTGTCATCGTGGCTGCTTGTAGTAGCCTCCATAGTTATAACTGAAGAGGCAGGCACCTCTCTCATCACTCTGGCATCCTAGAAATCAGTGAAACCTCACAGTGAAAGCATGCAGGTATTTTTAGCAAGTAGGCATAGTCACACCACCTGTCTGTTGGTCACAATCCAGTAAGAATCCGGTAAGCCAACACCTTACTCGAAAGGCTTACTCAGAGGGGTGCGATGAGATTCTCTGCTGGTTTTGACAGGCCATGTAGTCAGCTGTGGTGGTGTCTGTCTTTGGAAGAACAGGACAGCAGGAGTTGCGTTCCATGCTACCCCTTTGATAGACTGTAGAGCTGTCTGTTGTATTAAACCATATTCATGTACAGACAGTGGATTCTGTTTACCATTGTTAACCAACCACAAGTCTCAAGTGCCACTGTTTTTGCCAAACAAAACCAAGTCTAACCATGCAGGCTGTGTTACCAGCCTCTGGGTGCTAATTCCGATTGTTTTCATATCTCATTACTCATACTGAAGTATTTCAAATTATCAGAAATCCAATATGAAAATAATAAAGGTTTCTGTTCTTGAATACATTCCTAATTCAGCATTTATAATACTTTACATTGGATTTCATTCTCGTTAATGGAAACGATGTTCCTAATGTTTAAAAAACCCACAAAAATGCCAATGATGCAAATCTATTTACAGGTACTATCTAGTGTATTTTTTTAATTCAGTATACTTCAGAATTATTTTTTAAAGAAAAAATTTACCTTAAATTCTATGTGAGGAAAGGCTGTGAATTTATCAATTTGTATATCATGTGACTGAATTACAGGAATGTTACTATAATTATATAATCATAAAACATGTTCTAAATATACCATAGTGTATATTTTGATCAGCAAGTCTAGAATTGGGTGACTTCCTTTAGTTGGTTTAATAGGCTTGCAGGACTTTTCTCATAATCTTAGAGGATAGGACAGTGTGAGAATTGCCAAGAAGCTTGGGCTCTGGAGTCAGGCCTGGGTTTGGATTCTGGTTCCACGTTTGCTGTGGTGATGGGCTAGTTACATACCCTCTCTGAGCTCTGATTTCTTCACAGATCAATGGAGATGATGATCATGCCTAACTCATTCAATGCAAAATACTCACTTCATGACTTGGTACAAAGTAGGATTCAATAAACCATATGGGTGTCCTGTTTCCTTTTCTTACAAAGGCAAGGTTGTTTGGCTATAGATGACTTGCAGTGGTTAGAGTGACAGAGTGAACCTACAGAGATTATGGTAGCCGAACAGTTCATTAAAATTGCTGCCAGAAACATCCTCCACTGATGTTCTCAACCTTGGCTGCATGTTGGATCATCTGCGGAGCTTTTAAAAAATCCTGGTACCTGGGATTCTTTAATTAATTTGGGATTCAGATTGACAATAGAATTTTTCAAATCTTCCTATGTGATTCTAAGATGTGAGGAAAGAGAATGGCTGCTTTATAGCAACAACCATACCCTGAAGGTTGTTCTGTTCTAGAGTTTAAAAGTACAAGAATTATCTTGGAGGAAAAGCTTTCCTAAGAAGGTTCTTGCTGACCAGGAGTTTACCTGCTGCCCAAATTCAGCCAATCACCTGTTCTTCTGAATAAATGTTATTGGAGCATCTCCATGCTCATCTGTTCACATATGACCGCTTTCATACTCCAGCAGCAGAGCCAAAGAGTTGCCACAGAGAACCTGTGACCCACAAAGCCTAAAATGTTACTTTCTGGTCCTTCATAGAAAATGTTTCTGACCTGCCGGGCGCGATGGCTCACACCTGTAAACTCAGCACTTTGGAAGGTCGAGGCGGGTGGATCGCTTGAGGTCAAGAGTTCAAGACCAGCCTGGCCAACATGATGAAACCCCATCTCTACTAAAAATACAAAAATTAGCCAGGCATGGTGGCACACACCTGTAATCCCAGCTACTTGGGAGGCCAAGGCAGGAGAATCACTTACACCTGGGAGGCAGAGGTTGCAGTGAGCCGAGATTGCGCCACTGCACTCCACCCTGGGTGACAGAGTGTCTCAAAAAAAAAGGAAGAAAATGTTTCTGACTTGACCCTTATAGTAGACCATTTACCACTTGAATTGTGATGCCATTTTCCAAAACACACTCAAGAAACTCACTACAGACAAATATTTCCTAGATTCTGTTCATTTGTCCTTTTATTAAAAAAATATATATATGTTAGGGAAAAACTTTCTCAAACCATGTTTTTGCTCTGCTCTCACACCAAAAAAACAATAAGCACAGAAGAAGACTTTTGTGACCAAATGTGGGGGATGAGTTTCATTCCACCACTGAGTAATCCGTTCTACAGCAGGTACCAGGTGGGTGTCCTCCCAATTCAATTCTGACAGTGTCTACCTGGAGATGGCATCAGATCCCATGGGTTGAGGGCCCAGTCCCCAAAACTACCCCCTCCTTCAGACACCAGTGGCAAGTCTGGGCCTCTGGAACTTGTGAATGACCAGCTTCAAGTTGGAGTTCCCATGACCCCTCTTTGGGTTCGATTGATTTGCATTTCACTGAACACTTCACTGTACTCAGGGAAGTGTTTACCAATTTATTATAAAGGATATTATGTTACAAAGGATACAGATGAAGAGATGCATAGGGCAAGGTATGGGGGAAGGCGTGCACAGCTTCCATGGTCTCCCTGGGCATGCCATCCTCCAGAAACCTCCACATATGCAGCTATCCAGAAGTGTTCCCAACCCTGTCCTTTTGGATTTTTATGGAGGCTTCATTACATAGGCATGATTGACAACCCTGTAGAAATACGACTGGACAAAAAGGGATATGACCTAATCCCAGCAAAGTCGGTTTGTTCTGATTTTTCTTAGCCTCTTTGTAGAGCATTCCTCGCTTCAGGGTACGGGGCAGGACCTCCTCTGGAATGAGAGTCTTATGACTGCAGTCAGATTTGAGTCCTGCCTTAGGCAGGTGAAAGGAGGGCAGGAGAAGGTCAGAGAGATTGTTTTCTGAGGCCTAAAGCATCCCAACATTATAACAAGGGCTGTGGGAGTTATGAGCCAGGAACATGGAGGAAAACCAATATAGCACAAGGGTAGCTAGCATTATACTCAAGTCAACAGTCATATGCGATAATGCAGTAAGGAATCACTCTTGCTACTTTTTTTTCGAGACTTGTCTATTTCAGAACAGAAAACAGTTTAGTGTAGTACTTAACATTTCTCCTTAAACTTCAGATTTGTAGAACTTGTGGTAATCTGCTTATCAAAGAAGTTTAACATAGGACCCTCTGACATAACTCCCTGGCTAAAAACGTAGAAAAGTGGAGTGTTGCTCTTCATCAGATGTCCGCAATCAGCCATGAATGCCTTTAAATGATGCTAGCAGTTGAGAGCACTGTAAAGCGTCTTCTGCTCTGTTTTCAAGTCTTTTTAAAAGAGTTCTCAGCAGCCGGGCATGGCGGCTCACACCTGTAATCCCAGCACTTTGGGAGTCCAAGGCAGGTGGATCACTTGAGGTCAGGAGATCGAGACCAGCCTGGCTAAAATGGTGAAACCCTGTCTCTACCAAAAATATAAAAAAATCAGCCGGGCATGGTGGCGGGTGCCTGTAATCTCAGCTACTTGGGAGGCTGAGGCAGGAGAATCGCTTGAACCCAGGAGGCAGAGGTTGCAATAAGCCGAGATCATGCTCCTACACTCCAGTCTGGGTGACAAAGTGAGACTCCGTCTCAAAAAAAAAAAAAAAGTTTTTAGCAGAAGAGGATTCTTGCACATTTCCCTTCCTTGCTTATTAATAAAAATGGAGCCACTGCTGCCAGAGAAGTAGCAAGGTGGTGCAGGGGCACCAGATCCCAGAGAAGACACTCAGCAATATCTTCAAAGTTCTCTCCTGTCAGCCTCCCTCCTTGGCCGATCAGAATCAGGACCTCACTAGGAAATATATCCCCCACCCCCTTGCCACTGTCAAACACAATGCTGTCTCTGAACCAATTGGTAATTATGAATGGTGTCCTGAAAAACTGTAAATGCTGCCATCCATTATGCTTTATGGAGAAGGACCTTGCTAGCATACAGCATCTAGGCACTTTTCTTTGTGCTGTCTCAGCATCATAGTTGCTGATGGAAGCAGGAATGCTCATTAGCATTTTAAGAGATTTTAATAGAAATTGTTAGTTTGACAATAGAAATGGGACAGGTTTAATCTTAAATGCCATATTTGATCTTGCTGGTACTAATTTAATTCTTGCTTCATTAAGAGAGTAATTCATTTACAGGAGACAAGGGAATATACAAATTTTGCAAAGGAAATGATGAGAATTGTGCGAAGTCATAGCTTTATTTCTTGTGTTTTCATTGCTCTTTGTCTGCATGTTTCTCAGGGCACTGGGAATGCTTTGCCTTATATTTAACAATAGATGCTTCATATTTGCCAGCGATCTGTTCAGAGATCTTGCTGAATACCCAGCTTTTCTTCTACCTCTGGAAAGCCAGGCTTCATTAGTGGGAGGTCCGATGAACTGAATTCCTAGCTGAGCAATTCAAACGCAAGCTCAGATTTGTGCTGTAGCAAAATGGCTCCCTCTCACGGCTCTTCAGAGTCATTTGTAACCATCAGCACCTGTCCTGAAATGCAGAGGTTTCACTGATGGTTTTAAGTTTAGGTGCACCTGTCCCTCCTCATTAGATTGTAAACATCTGAGCAGTAATAACGATGTGTCTTAATCTTCTTATCCCTTAAAACAGCACAAGTCATTGCTGTAGATTTTACAGAGGAGTGAAGAGGGAGAAAGAAAATTGTCTCTGTGTCTAATTATGTTTCTCTGTTCAGCTGCACTATAATAAAATTATCCCTTTTATTTTTTCATGTTTTTTTCTTCTCTTTAGGAAAGGCATATTTTCAAATAAATGAGCATATTTGGTTAAGTAATTGGATAAGCCATCCCTGTTAACGCTACATAATTGTTTATTTGTTTTAATGCTTGAGGCTTAACACCTTTTAAAAAAATACTAATTTGACAGCTTTGAAAAATGTCCTTGGCCTTATTGTTTGCTAAGAAGCTGCATTTCCTGGTATTTAGTGGAGACTTTGTTAGGTACACTTGAAAGTGGCCCTTTGCTTGGCCCCATGCCATGCTCGCTCTTGTGTTCTCTCTCTCTCTCTCTCTCTCTGTCTCTCTCTTTCTCTCTCTCTCTCCTTTTCCCTCCCTCCCCCCTCCCCCTCTCCCCCTGCCACAAGGCCCCCTTTTCCTTCTGAGACTCAAGGCTTCAGCCCAGGTGCCACTGTCTTTTAGTCACTGGAGACCAGCCTTCCATCAGTTGTCCTGTTTCCTGGTCTCTTTCCCTGCTCAATGTCACCCACAAATCCCAACACATGCCAGATTTGTAAATGCTGAGCTGTACAGGGGATCTGGGTAGGGTGGGAGTGAAGGTTTAATCATAATAAACATTGGGAACATTACAATGGTCCACAGGAACTCAAGTGATAAACGCTTCGATTAGTTACTGATCCACGTGAAAATGTACATTGAAGTAGAAATGCCTGTGTTTCAGCCCCTCCCGACGTGATGAGTGTCCTTGACTCAGACAACACATCAGCTTGCGGTAACCCAGTGCTTACCCAGATTAGCTCAAGAACAGGACTTGTTGCAGGACCATTACCTGCTTTCAGGATATCTGAACGAGCAGGCTTCGGGGAGAGCAGGGACCCAGGTAAAGGTCTTAGGACCTCAGCAGTTGGTGTGGGGACCTGCACTCTGCTCAAAGTCCTGAGGCCTGAGTACTGGGAGAGGAGGTGGTTCTCCTGCCCAGTGACCTTGCCTGACCCGGCTGCCTGTGGCCTGACCATGTGGGGCTGTGTTTCCCTGGGCTGTGAGATTAGACATGTGGGTCCACTGGTCACTGTCCACCATGCTTCCTGAGCATTGACTTTCCACCTCCCCCGTTACTTTATTCTGGGGCAGGCCGTGATCAGCAGAGATCTTTTTATCTTCTGAGATATGACTTTCCAGAAAAATCATGTTCTTATCTTTATTCCCATTAAGAATTTAGCTGGCCAGGCCAAATGGTGGCTCACGCCTATAATTCCAGCACTTTGGGAGGCTGACGCGGGCAGATGGCTTGATCCCAGGAGTTTGAGACCAGCCTGGGAAACATAATGAGACCCTGTCTCTACAAAAAATACAAAAATTAGCTGGGTGTGGTGGTGTATACCTGTAGTCCTAGCTACTTGGGAGACTGAGGTGGGAGGATCCCTTGAGCCTGGGAGGTGGAGGCTGCAGTGAGCCAAGATTGCATCACTACACTCCAGCCTGGGCAACAGAGTGAGACCCTGTCTTTTATTTAGCAAAAGGGCTCTTATGGCCGTTTACATTCAACAGTTCACAAACATTCTTTTTTTTCTTTTTTTGAGAAGGAGTTTCACTCTTGTTGCCTATACTGGAGTTCAGTGGTACGATCTCAGCTCACTGCAACCTCCACCTCCCGGTTCAAGCTATTTTCATGCCTCAGCCTCCCAGGTAGCTGGGATTACAGGCATGCGTCACCACACCTGGCTGATTTTGTATTTTCAGTAGAGACGGGGTTTCACCATGTTGGTCAGGCTGGTCTCAAACTCCTGACCTCAGGTGGTTCACCCGTCAAGGCGTCCCAAGGTGCTGGGATTATAGGTGTGCACCACCGCACCAAGCCCACGTTCTTAATCACTCATTTCACGGTTCTCTGCTAGATGATTTTTAAAAAGGCACTGATAAACTAGTATTGAGTTAGTGTTACATGTCAGACACAAAGTGATTTTACAGGGATAAGCTAATTTTTATTTTCTAGCAAATCTTTGAGTTGGACACTGCTACTATCTCCATTTTCAGAGGAGAAAATTAAGACTTGAAAGTTTAAGTAACTTTGGAAAGATAAAAGCAAATTGAATTATTGTAAGTATGAAACGCATCAGAACGAGTGGTGGGAAACACATTAGACAAGTAGGCAGGGGACAGATCATGGCCTGAATGCCATGCTGAAGATTTTGGAGTTACTTATTATGTTGGTAACAAAGACACACTGGGGTTTTTTAATCCTAGAGGTGATATCTCAACTGTTCTCAGGAAAAATTTCTCTGGCAATACTATGTGGAATGGGAGAGACGGAGAGTAACTAAAGAGGCCTTTGATGCAACGCCAAGTGTAGCTGGAGAAGGACTTGGACCAGGGTGGCGGCCGTGGGTGGGGAATGGAAGAGAGAATGGTGTGATTTTCTTTTAGGCTTTCCTTTTACGTCCCTTCTCTGGACATTGTTTTTAAACACTGTAGCTTTTTAAACATTCTGCCACAGAGTGCTGTCGATTTGGAGTTGCCTCCAATTTTAGCAGCTAAAAATTAAACAACAACAAAAAAGTTAAATTTTGAAAAATTGCAGTTGTCCATCAGTTATCATTTATCATGAGGAAATAAAATGATTAAACTCCTAGGAGTCACGTGTTTAACCTGGAACCATTAGAATTCTCTATAGTTCTAAGCCTTATTGTGCCACTAATAACTATCTTGTCCAGCTGTGATGCCATAGAGTCTTTTAATTCCTTTTATGGAAGTAAAAAATAACATAATTTCAAAAAAAGGCAACAATGATGATTTTTCTTGTGTCTAATCTGAATGAACTATCTAAGGAAGAAATGCATTAGTGTGATGTACGTAAGGAGAGAAGTGAGATGAGAAGAAAGGGAACGCCTCCTCGGTTTCTGTGACATGTTTTTACATTCTGTAAGCATTTTCTGTGTCAACAGATTAGTTAGCTAAAGATTTGTGAATTATCCTGATAAATAATGGTCATTCTCCTCTTTCAGCAGGTTTCTGCTCATGGCAGATCTTCTTCCAATGTAAACGGTGGACCTGAACTTGACCGTTGCATGAGCCCTGAAGGTAGTTCTCAATCTGATCATTACTTTGGTAAAGGATATTATGCACGCGAACTTGGTGCTCACCTAAAACTCACTTGTGCTAAATTACAGTCTTCCTAAAGAGGGACGTGATCACATCACCTATCAGCCCCTTTGGCCTTAGTAAGAGGTGGGGATGGGGGTCACTTCAAGATAAAGAAAAATCTCATTGTCGTTGACTAGGCTATTGAAGCTTCAAATTTTAGACTTGGGCTTCTTTTATTTTTGTGGTGATCTGCTCACAACTTCTAAATATATTTCCTTTCTCTCAATTAGATAACAAAACTGTGTTTTCTTGATTTGGTGTCTTCTGTGTGCTGGACACTGGGACATGTAGTGGGAAGTGGGCCGATCTTAACCCTCCCCCTGACATACTTTTTGAGAAAGCTTTGAGCCAGGAATTAGCCTTAACAAGACATCTATCTTATCTGGGCTCTTAAGAGTTTTCTCTACTAGAAAATCTTGAAGAGAAATCTTGAACATTTTGAAGATTAAATTCCCACCACCATCCTCTTCTCCTTTCTTTGTTATTTTTTTCTTTTTCTGTCATCTTGTGTCCCCTGCCCCTTTCTTGAACATCGACAAAAAAGGTTGGATAAGTTTTAGTGAAATACCCTTTTTACCTAAGGCTCAGCACTTATTTCACCTGATGTTTCAGGGATTTGTTAGGTTTATTGATTGTAGGTTTCTGATTTCAACCAACAAAGTCAAAAGGAAATTGATGATTCGGGTGTTCTGTTTAGGAAATGTGCCCAGATATTTTATTTAGTTTCACCATAGATTTAGAAATAAATGCATCACAGTTTACTATTTTACAAATATGTAGGAATCAGTATAAAATGCTGATGTTTTCTTTAGAATTTGCATTTATCCTTTTTGCAGGTGTGAATGGAAATAGATGCTCTGAGTCATCAACTCTCCTTGAGAAATACAAAATTGGAAAGGTCATTGGTGATGGCAATTTTGCAGTAGTCAAAGAGTGTATAGACAGGTGAGTGGACAGTGAGGATAATTCTTTGTTCATCTGCAGATACAGTTTTCCTTGGAGTTTATTCTTAATTTTAAAAAGGCCCTTGTGGAAAGTCTCTCTTTCCTTTTCCCTGAGTCTGCCATTGGGACCAGCCATTTCTTTCCCCCTTTTTTTTTTTCCAAAAAAAAAAAGGCAGAGTCTCACTCTGTCACCCAGGCTAGAGTTCTGTGGCACCATCAGAGCTCACTGCAGCCTCAATCTCCAGGGTGCCATGATTCTCCCACCTCCGCCTCCCGCTAATTTTTAAATTTTTAATAGAGACAGGGTCTTGCTTTGTTGCCAGGCTGGTCCTAGGCTCCTTGCTTCAAACAATCCTCCTGTCTTGGCCTACGGAAGTACTGGAATTATAGGCGTGAGTGACTGTGCCCAGCCAGGATCGGCCATTTTGCGTGCCTACAGGAAGAATATAGTATGTATATACATAGAGTATAGAACTGTTTTATGTGCATTTGGGCTGAGATATATATAAGGATCTCATCATGAGCCGGAGAGGAATGACAAGAATAAGTCGTTTTTAAGAACATCTCCTGTATTTACCTGTGTCAAGCGTTGTTCTCAGTCTGTACTTGTATTAAATCGCTTTATTCCCACAGTAATCCTCCCTCTCAGTTAATACTTGATGGAATATTCCAGTGGTTTAGGATATATGAGCTCTGACTCTGTTTAAGATCACAATCAGGCCAGGCCTGGTGGGCTGGCTCACACCTGTAATCCCAGCACTTTGGGAGGCTGAGGTGTGTGGATTACATGAGGCCAGGAGTTCAAGACCAGCCTGGCCACCATGTTGAAACCCCATCTCTACAAAAAACAAACAAACAAAAAACAAACAAAAAAAAACCCAGATTGGGTAGCACATGCCTGAAGTCCCAGCTACTTGGGGAGGCTGAGGCACAAGAATCACTTGAAGCTAGGAGGCGGAGGTTGCAGTGAGCCAAGATCGTGCCATTGCACTTCAGCCTGGGTAACAGACCAAGACCCTGTCTCAAAAAAAAAGAAAAAAAAATCACAATCAGCCTAGTTTTGCCTATTCCAGATTTTTTATAAACAATTTCCAAACCAGGAAAGAGTCAGATTAGAGTCTTGGTTCAGATTAGAGTCTTGGTGTTTATAGGCTGCTGTCCTTCCCATTCTAAGTGATAATTTGTATCATTTCTGGAGACTTTTCCAGAAAGTTTTGGTAACTACAATGTTTCCGTTTTGTTACATCTCCAGTGAAGCTTTAGTGCTCCTTACATCGGTACAAAAGGTAATGCCTTGTTCTCTGAGTCCTTTTACCCAGCTCTAATACACAGACTGCCACCTAAGTAACAAAGTAAAACATCTGAAGTATGACTTTTAAAGACTGGTCAGAAATCTGAGGCAGGATTTAGTTTTTGTTATAGGGAGAACAGTTTAAGGACAAGTGACTCTTCCAAGCCAGGCCTCATCAGTGTGTACTATGACCACCTGGCAAATCCAGCTGTGCTTGAGAGAATGAGTGTATTCTACGACTACCGTGGTGTTCTTTATTGAATGGTTTTTCTATACTAAAAGACATTTTTGGCATGTTCAAATTAAATTATTTTAAAAGTGATTAAAAATTAAATAGTGGCTGGGCCCAGTGGCTCACACCTGTAATCCCAGCACTTTGGGAGGCCGAGGCGAGCGAATCACCTGAGGTCAGGAGTTCAAGACCAGCCCGGCCAACATGGTGAAACCTATCTCTACTAAAAATACAAAAATTAGCCCGGTGGTGGTGGCAGGTGCCTGTAATCCCAGCTACTCTGGAGGCTGAGGCAGGGAGAATCGCTTGAACCTGGGAGGAGGAGGATGCAGTGAGCTGAGATTGCACCATTGCACTCCAGCCTGGCTGACAGAGTGAGACTCTGTCTCAAATAAATAAATAAATAATAACATCAAGATTCTTTTACCCATGTGAATGATCTTTCTAGTGCCAGGAAAGAGCATTTAAAGGTGTGACTAACATGGTACCAGATCAGATCCTAGCTGAAGTTTTGGCTGAGAAATAATGAAAGTCAGGGGACTTTTCACTTTTGAATTATAGACTAGTGTCATTAATGGACTAATATAAAAATATATTGATAATAAAATTTTTCATTAATTTCACTTTTTAAAACTTTATTCTGTCTCCTAAGAGAACTATTTTGAGATTTACATATAGAAAAATATTTCTTGCCTCTCCCTTATGTAACAGAATTGAAATACTTTAAATATGAGTTACTTAATATTATAGTTAATATTCATGAAAGAATATTTAATTAACATATAGTTTGGCTTTGTTTTTGTTTTTAATTTTGGGAGTACCTTTGTTCCCTGACTCCACTAGATATTTTCTTTAATGCACAGAGGAAGAGCCAAGTTTTTCCTTCCTGGGTTTGTGCTATAGAAGAAAACAGGAATGGGCCAGGTGTGGTGACTCACGCCTGTAATCTCAGCACTTTGGGAAGCTAAGACAGGAGGATCAGTTGAGCCCAGGAGTTCACGAACAACCTACACAACATAATGAGACCTCGTCTCTACAAAAAACAAACAAAACAAATTTAAAGTATAAAAAAGAAAGAAAACAGGAATGATGGTATCTGATTTATGTCTTTAAATGGTCTTCTTCTGATTATTCCATAGGTCCACTGGAAAGGAGTTTGCCCTAAAGATTATAGACAAAGCCAAATGTTGTGGAAAGGTATAGTATGCATAACTCCTTTGTAAAAGAAACTGGAGTACCTTGGTAAGGTGTTTACTGTGATGAAGGAATTTAAGTGGGAACTTGACTCTCACAGCAGGAGTAGACCCCAGTAATAGTGGGAAAAACAGTCAAGCTATTTTATTCCTGCTATTTTTCAGAAACTTTAATCCTAAAACAGGAAATTGATTTGATCTTGTTCCTAACTAGAAAATGTAAATTCTTTCCTCTGGGAGATACCTATTTTAATATCCAACAACACTGAAAAGGTGTGTCAGGAACTGTGAGGGACCTGGGACTTTACTGGCAAGCTAACAAAGCCTTCCAGCTTCATATAGGCCAGCAGAACACAAGATTTCTGAGTCAGAGACAAAGGAATTTGTTACTCGTGGCACAGCAGGTAGCATGAACTTCACGCTTGCATTGGTTCCCCTTAACTCCCAAGTCCCATGGCAGTGAGGCAGAGGGGCCCAGTTGGATGATTTACACACAATGCGTTTATGTCATAGCTGGGGAACTCTGAGCTTAGGAAACTCTCAATCTTAGGAGGAGATGCTAGCAATCCTGACCAATCTTTGCCTCAGAGGAGAATATTATTTTCATTATCCTGGTCAGGAAACAAATCTGCCATTTGCCTGTAAGAGAGACTCATCTCTGTGTTCCAGGGGTGTTGGCTGGACAAACATCCTTGGAAAGATATTTGGAATAGAAACTGATGCATGATGAGCAGAGATGCTGTGAAGAATCCTCTCCTCAATAAGATAAACTTTTTTCTTCTGTCCCACTCTCTATCTGGGGTTGGGAAAAGATCAACCAATAAAATGCTGCTACAGTTACTGATACTTTAACTATGTTTGAAAAAATAAATATTCTATAGCAGCGATGACAAAGACCTTTTTAGATGCCATTGTGGTAGCATATCAAGAGAACAAGCCGTAGAGCTGCATCGTTCAACACCAGAGCTACCGGTCGTATGCAGCTGTAACGCACTTCAGTGTAGCCAGTCTGGATTGAGATAGGCTGCTAAGTGTAAAATACACACCAGATTTTGAAGACTTGGTACTAAAAAAAGAATGTGAAATACCTCATTAATATCTTTGTATATGATCACATGTTGAAATGAAAATATTTAGATACATTAAGTTATAATTTTAAAAATCTTGCTTTTTAATGTGGTTCTTGGTTAGAGTTTTGTATATGGATCATGGTGTATATTTATGCTGGACACTGCTGCTCTAAAGCCAGATTCTATAAAGTGTATTCCTGGCTCTGCCTCTTCTTGGAAAATTTATTTAACCCCTCTATTTCTTCCTTTAAAATGTGGTTATTATCGACCCCTAGAACATAAGATTATTGTGAAAATTGGTTGAATTAAGCCATGGAAAACAGAGAAGTGCTAGTATATAATAAGAATTCAACACATGTTAACTGCTAACATTATTAATCTGCCAGAGGAGTTTAGAATTTATAATTAGCAGGATTTGATCTGATAGTTGTCATTTTATAGTTATGGAACTCCTAAACTAGTCTTCATTGGACTTCTACAAAATAGTGTTTTTTTAACAGGAAATGTAGAATATTCTGCTCAAATGTTTTAAAAAATCTTCTCAGAACTCCAGAATGGAAAATCCAGGAGGCAAATTTGTCATTTCCTTTTTTTTTTTTTTTTTTTAACTACACTGTGATAATTACTGAAGCATAAACTGTGCAAAATGCCCCTTTTCCTTTGAATAAGTGAGGTTTTCTTTCCCTTAATTTTCTTTAAATAATTCGATGGGCTTTTACTTATTCTTCTAACAATGTAACTGTTATTTTTCACTGTAATAGCCTTTTCTCCGTATGTGTAAGTGTTCTGCTTTCCATGTGGTGGCGTGCAATTTAAGCAGAATGTGTCATAGTTTGGTGAGCCAGGTTCTATAGAACGATATTAAAATTTTTTTCAAAACAGTTTAAAAAAAAAAAGTGCTATGGTAAGGACGTGGGTTACCTGATTAAAATTTAAACAGCTGTTTCCATGGTTGGAAAAAAAAAAAGGTGTTTGTATGCAGAAAATTTAGTCTGGTACACTAAGTGCTGAGGCAAATGGATAAGTGAGTTCTAACATTTGGATCTCATTTTTTCTAGTCTCTGAATGTCGTTCTATTTTTATAATGCATGATCAAATACTTTTTCCAGTTTTACATTTTGCTTATCTAAACAACTATTTCCACATTAAGACTGTATAAAATTATAATTTTAAAACTCGATTAGTTACAAATAAGTTGATTTTTCCCATTATATTTTATTTTTAGAAAATTATATAGAGAATTTTTGTTAATTTGAGGGGGTAGTATTCACTCACTATTTTGGGGTATTGGCCACCTGCTGTATACGGAAAATTAATAATGCTGAAAATAATATCTGCTGTTTGTTAAAATGTATTATTTATCCACGCTTGGATATATAGGAACTTTGCACATTACCTTTAATGACTTGAAAAACAGATGCACCAGTGTTACAGATAAGGAAACAGACTCAGATTAAATAGCTTTCAAAAGGCCACACAGAGACAGAGCTGTGAGTGGAATTTTGGGCTGTTTGGTTACACAGCCTGTACATTGGCTGATCTGTGTTCTCTCTCTGAGTTCAATGTATTCATTTCTTCAGGTAATATGAACTTGGGAAACATTCTTGCTTTCTCTTGCCTTCTGTTTGTTCATTCTTAATATGCACTGGCATTGTTAGATTAATGTAGTCACCTAAATTTTGGTGCATATTCTGTCTGCAAGACACTGTGCTAAGAATAGGGTAATATATATATTAATACCAGTTCTGCAAAGAATGTTGGAGTTCAGGGGAAGCACGTGGGAGAGAAGTAGGTGACCAGCGAAGATGCTACAGGGGAAGAAGCATTTGGGCTGGAGCAGGAACAGTGGGAAGGGAGGGTTTCAGTAGGCAGCAATCAAAGAGCGGCCTACCAGGTGATCAGAACAGTCTGAGCAAAGGCCCAGAGGACAGAAAGCATGTTGGGCCCTTCTCAGTAGGAGATTATGACAAGAGCTGTGTTGGGGCCAGATTTATAGAGGCTTTGGAGAAGGCTAGGGTATTTATAAATTTAAGAATTCTTCCAGTTCTAATATTCTCTTTCATGCTGAATAAATATTTATTGAATTCTCACAGTGTACAAAGCCCTGAGCTTTCTGTTCTGGTGCTTAGAAGTGGTCCTTCTTTGTCTTCCTGCTGTATACAGTTTTGCATCCATCATCTACATGGGCCCGGGCAGGACATAAATCCAGAAGTATATTTGGAAGTATTCATTTCCCCAGGCTGTGGGAATAAATTACCACAAACTTGGTGGCTTAAAACAACCAAAAAATATTTTCTCACAGTTCAGGAGGCTGAAAGTAAAAAAATCCCTGCTTCATTTGGGGGTTTTGGGGGGAATCTGTTCCTTGCCTCTGAGCATCCCGTGACTAGCAGTATTCTTGGGTTGTGGTCACATCCCACCAGTCTCCGTCCATCTTCACGCTGCCTTCTCCTCTGTCTGTGTGAAGCTTCCCTGTGCTTCTCTAAGAACATCTGTGGTGGCATTTACCCCTCTCCCTCTGACAATCCAGGGTTATCTCTCCACCGCAGAACCCTTCATCACATCTGCAGAACCCTTTTCCCAAGTAAGGTAATATTTCCAAGTTGCAGCGATTAGGACTTGATGTCTTTGGGTATCCATCATTCAGTCTGTTATGTATGTTTACCACAGAAATCTCACGTGGTGATTTGTACATTTTCTCTCTCTCACCATTTTTTCCTCAGCAGTGTGCTCTGAGCAACACAGACACCAGCTTTGAAGCCATGTGGGCAGTGCAGTGCGTGATGTATCTACTCCTTCATGTGAACACTTTGGTACCTACTGTTTGTTAGTAACTGTGCTAGTTGCTGGAGAGTGAGGTAACCAAAACCTCCACAAGCTCTCAGTTCCGGAGGGTTAGAGACCAGCACACAAACAGTTGAAAGATAGTGGGATGAGAGCTGTGATATGGGGCTGTGAGAACAGGACTACCTGACCCAGCTGTGAGTGAGCAGGGGAGGTGACTTAGAGGAGGGGCCATCTGATCTGGTCCTGAGAAGTACATAGGAGTTTGCCAAGAAGTAGATGAAGAAAGTTCCAGATAAAACTATGACCGGAATGGTGGCTCATGCCTATAATCTCAACACTTTGGGAGGCTGACGTGGGAGGATTCCTTGAGCCCAGGAGTTCGAGACCAGCCCTGGCAACATAGCGAGACCCCATTTCTACAAAAAATAATTAACTGGGTGCACACCTGTGGTCCCAGCTACTCAGAAGGCTGAGGTAGGAGGATTGCTTGAGCTTGGGAGGTTGAGGTTGAGGTTGCAGTGAGCTGGGATCACACCACTGCATTCCAGCTTGGGCGACAGAATGAGACTCTGTCTCAAATAAAAGAAAGCTACCTGTGTAAATGCCTAGAAGTCGAGGTAAGGGATTAGCAAGAGGAACAGAGAGAACTGAATGGATGAATGGATGGATTCAGAGGCCACCAAGGAGGTAACTGGGCAGATATTGGTGACTGTGGGTATATTATCCACCCACAAGGAGGAGGAGGAAAGAAGGAATCAGGGTGCATTTCCTCTTTCTGCTTGGGACAGCAGTTTCCTTCAATGAGATGGAGAACACAGAGGAAAGGACTGCTTTATGGGCTGGAGTGGGTTGAGACAAGATGATTAGTCTGGTTTGAGAGAGTTGCTTTGTCTCCTGGTATACCCCCCCATCCCTCTCTCTTTGTATGTTAAAAATCACCGTGTCCAAAGATAAGGCAGTGTCCTTTGCCAAGTTAGCAGTTTCGTCATTTACTCTCATACAGAACTGTGGAACACTGCCATGAGATGATTCATATGTAAATTATTTGGAGTTAGAATCATGAATCACTTAACATAAATAATGGTAGATGATTGAATAATGTAAGTTCAATATGGCTCAAGACAAAAGTGATATTCGTATTATATTTAGAAATATTCTCTTGGAAAATTTAGAGCATTTTTTTACATATTAGAAACAAAGACTACATATAGGTTGCACAAGGAATAGATAATGTCTGTAAGGGTTTTTATGCAGTACTTTTATTTTGCTTCTGATGATGGTTAGTTTCAAAAGTGGATTGTTCCTTCATAGACAATTTTACAGGGACAGTAAGAGGTTGAGGAAGGCTAACAGCGCCCATGTTTTAACAAAAACATTCACTCTGTGCTTAGAATACTAGCCATTGTCAAGTAGAATTCAGTAGGCTAATGAGTGATGGTGGAGGAAATGTTGCTGCGATATTTGAAAGGTAACACTGCTGGTGGCCCTTAGGAGAAGTTCCACAATGTATCCCAGAAGACCTTCTGTTGTGCCTTTTATTGAAAAAGATAATAACTTTGAGGAGTTGTAGTCTTGAGAGAGGTTATTGGGGTACTGGTGAGGGGATTATCTTACAGATATCACTAAATTAGCAACACAAACACAGCCTCCAAGGAGAGGCGAATATATAGACTCTTCTAACTTTGGATAAAATGAGGAGCAGGGAGGAGAATTGAAGTGATAGATTTGTGTAGCTTTAAAATAAAAAGCCTATTTAATGACAGTAGCAACTGTTGTCTTTGCTTCACATGGAGTGAAATAAATTCATGTGCTTACTTGTAGATGTTCACAAAAGTGTATCTAACCCTGCTTTTTAGTGTGATTGAGGATATGCTTGGTGCAGATGACCCAAAAGCTTCAAATATGTGAATCAATGGAGAGGGTTTGCCAAGTCTTTTCTTTGTCTTTGCGACCACGAGCGGTCTGGCTGTACAGCTGCTTCCCAAGGGAGGAACCGGGGCTCCGTCTGCTGCGCTGTAACTTAGACAGGTGGGGTTGGAGATAGATAGGAGACCCTGTCCTTAGCTTCCCAGCTGTGGTTTACTGGGGTCTAAGAAACACCATTCTTCAGATTTGGAAGCGTTTGTTAAGTCCTGAGCCAGTCAAAGACTTCTTAGCCCTGTTCATTAAAAGAAGCGTAGATTCTCCTCCTTGCACAAACCCTGGTATGATTCTTCACCCCCAAGTCAGTGTGGTGCTACTGTATGCTCTTATCTTTTCAAGGTATTAAGTATTTTCACTTACAGCTGTAATTTTTATTTTGAATAATTCCATCTTGGCATTTACTGAATTCTTCCCCTTTGGAAGGTGATAATGTATGTATAAGAAAGATGGGCTTGGATGTCAGAAACCTAGTTTACATTCAACCTCCAGTAACTGTTTCCAAGGATAAAGTGTTCAAACATAACACAAGTACCTTACACAGCTACTAACAAACAGTGACTAGATTCCTAGTAAATGTTGGTTTCTTTCTTTCCCATACTTCTGTTTAGTAAATTTGCACTGTCACTTGCCAACATTTATTGAGTGATGGCTTGGACAGGCACAGTGCATTCAGTGCTCAAGAAACACAACCTACCATGTGCAGGAGCTTGAAACAGATTTTTCTCCACGTTATTTATTCATTTGTTATAATTTTTATTTCCACCTATGGTCCAAAAGGATGAGGTGGCTCTTAACTTCATGCATCCATGTGTAAAAATACATGTGTACACATGTTGAGAGGTTTTAATGTCTCATTTAAAACAGAGCAATCATTGTTCATGATTCATGGGTTGACATATTAAGAATAATTCATTAATTCTGTAAGTAAACATTTTGCTACAGTGCTGATCCCAACTGCATTACTCACCAGGATTGATAATCAGGCAGTGTTTTCAGAGGAGAAGTGATTAGAGCTAAAATGAGAATAGTGGTCCCCGTGGTACTGTATGTTTTCAGATTTCTGAAATACAAGATGTTAAGGAACATCCATCTGGTGAATGATTTCATATCCAGTCATAGAGGAAGAAAGTTCCTTTTTTTCATGAATTTCAGCATGAAATTCAAATTCATGTTAGTAACAGTTTAAAAACTAAAAATGCTTAATGCCAGAAGTTATACGCTATAAGCATGCCAAGTTTTCTTATATGCCTAGTCTTTATTTGTGAGTGTATACTGGAATCAAAAAGCGGTTCTGGCAGAATTACAAAGCACAGAGCTGTATGCTGAAGCTTTCATAGCTTTTTTGTGATGCTTTTCATTAAGAGCAGTATGCTTAATATGCCACAGAAGCACCATGGAGCCTTTTGGGGGATGTTTAGGAGTCTGTATCTTTTTGGTAATGTCAATAATACGTTCACACTGACCCTGTCCCTATGGGAACAATTAGGTCAAGGTCAGGTTTAGTTGTCTTTGTGCCAAGAGCAATGCTTTCTTTGGCATCAGATCCACAGGCTGTGTTTGTTTTGCTGTCCTCTAGGCCTTAGAGAAAGAGCAGAGGGTTCTGTGATTTCTGATCTCCTCTCTATACTGTTCATTTGACAGGAACACCTGATTGAGAATGAAGTGTCAATACTGCGCCGAGTGAAACATCCCAATATCATTATGCTGATCGAGGAGATGGAAACAGCAACTGAGCTCTTTCTGGTGATGGAATTGGTCAAAGTAAGAGGATAGAGAGATTTTCTTGGTGCCTAGTCCTACAATTTACAATATCCTTGAAGGACCTAATCAGAAAAGTGTATTGCTGCCTCGTAACTTTCATTATTTATAATCACCAGTTTTAGTGGCACTTGTGTCATTTTCTGCTTTGTGCCAATGAGCCATCTTCCTTACCTTCATAGGATTGCACTGTTGATGTTTTGATATGTTCTTTTATGTATCCTTTAGGGTGGAGATCTCTTTGATGCAATTACTTCGTCGACCAAGTACACTGAGAGAGATGGCAGCGCCATGGTGTACAACTTAGCCAATGCCCTCAGGTATCTCCATGGCCTCAGCATCGTGCACAGAGACATCAAACCAGAGAATCTCTTGGTATGTCATCCCTGCTTTTTCTGTTCCAATGAATGCCTCTCTTCCTTTAAAAGGAGCATATGCAAATAATGGCATTTTACAGTCTATAACAATCCTGCATTATGAGACTTTAAATTTAGAAAATTAGCAAGACTCGTGTCAATGACCATCAAATACTAATGGAGTTATTGAATTTTTCTGCATTTACTATTTACCAGATGTATCATTTCATTCTCACTCTGCTATAAAGAACTACCTGAGACTGATTAATTTAGGAAGAAGAGGTTTGATTGACTCACAGTTCCACAGGCTTAACAGGAAGTATGACTGGGAGGCCTCAGGAGACTTACAGTCATGGCAGAAGGTAAAGGGGAAGCAAGCACCTTCCTCACATGGTGGCAGGAGAGAGAGAGAGCAAGGAGGAAAGTGCCACACATTTTTAAACCATCATATCATGAGAACTCAGCACCACAAGAACAGCATAGGGGACATCCGCTTCCATAATCAAGTCACCTCCCACGAGGTGCCTCCCGCCACATTGGGAATTACAATTCAACATGAGATTTGGATGGGGACACAGAGCCAAAGCATGCCACCAGATAGAAGAAAATACATTTTCATTTATATTTTAATTGATGGTACTGACTTAAGGTGAGCAGGAAAATTATTTTATAGGGCAGAAAATTGTGAAGAATAAATTTGAGACAGAATTAGAGGCTCATAGGAGACACGAGTAGAATATGGGGGTTAATTTATTTGCAGGGAAGAAATTTGGAAATAGTCTAGTCCATTCATCTCCACTTTACAGCCATGGAAACTGAGACCAAGAGATGCCAATTTTTTTTTTTTTTTCTTAGAAGTCTCTTTTATCCTATTATTCTACAGAATAAAAAGTCTTATTCTACTATGGTATCCAGAGTTCTTCATAGACTGATCTCAAGTTGCCTTTTCAGCCTCCTGTCCTGTTAATAACTCTTATCCATCCAACCCAACATGGCCTAAGCTTCAAGCCATATTTAACTCACCTTCATGATGACTCTTGATAACTAGACACAGCTTGCTGGTTGGGAGCCAATCCTCGTGACCACGTTATAGAAGAATTTTAGGGAAACTGGTTGGGTGATTTGACATTTACACTCCTCCCAGCCCCCCACAAATACACATGACATAGTTGGCTTCTTTATTTCCGCCTTTCAGGGCTCTCATCTTCATTCCTGCTTGGGAGGCAAGCTTATCTGAGTTAATCCAAACACAGGTTCCTCCATCCTCAGTTTTTAATTAAGACTTGACTTACCAACAGCCTTACCCCTTCATTGCTTCTGTCCATACCAGTCCTCATTTGCAATGTCCTCTCTTCCAGCAGTGTGATAAACCATTCATCTTGTAATACATTGAGCAAAAGTTAAGTCTTCTTTAATGTCACCCTAGACTTTCTAGACAGAGTTCAGTCACAGCCACCTCGGGTTTCTGCTGCACTTGCTGTGGTGTTGTGATCTTTATCATATACTTGTCTGCCTCTTTGGGATTGTAAGTACCATGGAGGCAAGGTTTGTGTCTCAATTATCTTTATATCTCCAATGGCTTGGACAGTGCCACGTAAACACATAATGGACAGTAGAGTGTTTGCTCGCTGACCACTGACACTCAGCTAGCAGCTGGTGCTAGAGCATGAGGCTCTACAGCCTACTGTGAGCACCACACAAATAACTGTTGAAAGGAGTATGCATTGATGCACAGCTTCTGAAGCCATCCTGGGGACTTTTTATTTTTTGGCTAATGTAATCCAGAGTCAGTGTCTTTTCTTTTTGGTAATATCATTTGATGATTTCTGAGTGTCCGTTTAAAAGTATGTGAAATTTTATCTTACTGTCTGTCTTCTGCCTTGAGGGAATTATATTTCATTTCTATATGTTCTTATTAGGAAAAGAAATATCCCTGCTCTGTGTTAAAAAATAAAAGGGGCAGGGGGGATTATGGACTTGGTTTTATGAACTCTAACAAGGAATGGAGGAGACAGAGCTGTAAACTGAGCCTCAGGAGCAAAGTAAGGATATAGCGTTCTCTCCTCAAAACAGGCTTCTCACCCTCTGGGACCTTGCAGTATGCCAGGCTCCTTCACTGTAGAACTGAGTTTGGCCCGGGCTTCGCAAACAAAGGCACGGGGCTTCTCCAGGTGTGCCCAGACACAAACACTGGGGCATTCATAAGGTTACCCCCTTGACTGCTTCCTGTTCTCCACAACCTGCCTTGCCCCACTGGCTCCAGTTACTGCATTCTCTGAAAATATGGGAGCCACAGGTTCCCAAGGAACCCCTGGAGCCAGTCTGTCCAGCAGCCCTGATTTAAGGCCCAGCAAAGGTGACTGAGGTGCTTGTGAACTTCCCTGTAAATCAGGGAGTGTCCATTTCCCAGCTCACAGATCTCACTCTCAACTCCTGTTTCTTCTCTTTTCCACTCAGAGTTTCTTAATATATGTAGAGAATCTGACACCACCTCCTTTTTTCTTGTCACACATCAAGGATGGATAATGTTTTTCACTCCTTCAGGAGAATTGGCTAAAATTTAAAAAATTTAAAAGAGTGAATAATGTAATGGGGATTGATGTCTCCAACATGATGAGTCTTGGAATGCAATCAGGAAATCAGAGTCACACTCCTCACTGAGTCTCACCTGGCCTAGATGAGCATCCACCCCTTCCCAAACCTACAGCAGCCCCCTTGTGTTAGCCTAGAAAGGGAGGAGAAGGAAGAGGATAAAACTGACCTCTGGAAGAGGCGAATGTGTGATGTAGAAAGGCTCTGTCGAGCCTTCAGAAACAACCTTAGCCTCATATATCTCAGTAAAATGTGTTTGCCATCGAAAACCTAACTAGATCACTCGGCAGTTTCTAGATTTAGTCAGCAGGTTGGTATTGGCCTGGGAGGAGAGGGTGCCACTGAGATACTAAAAGTAAATACCCAGAGTGACTGTCGGCCTCTTCTTGCTCTAAGAACTAATTCAGTTTTTAAACACCAGAGCATTCAGACATCTGATTTGCATCCCCCTCTCCGGTAAGCAGCATCATAATTTAAAACCCTGCCAGTGGAGATGTATTGGTAGCTGTGTCAGGGAGCACAGGGGTGGCCGTTAATGCTGTGAGTTACAGCCTGGTGGTGCCGTGTCAGAGTTAACTATGAGAGACCAGTGATAAATTCAGGTTGTCCAGGAGTTCTGGGGATAGGGGAGAGAAGAGAAGAGGGTTGGTTTCTCATATTTGAAGTCCTTCTAAATCATGAAGTTGACATTTTATTTAGAGAACATGCAGTGTTCATTTTGTATGTGGGATCTGCATTCCTCGCATTTTTTATTTTTGCATTCTGAGAGCAACTTTTGACAGAAGCATCTCACAGCTTGTGGTGGGGCGTTTGAACACTGCAGGGCTGGAGTTCTCACCGTTGTTATTGTTTAAATTCACTCAAAATCTGTAAGGAAGTGCAGGCTATAGTCAGGGTTCTGGCAGGCCTATCCAGTTATTTTTCAGATACCGAATCTTGCAGAATGGTGCTGTGGAACGAATAATGGTCCTGGCTGGAGCCCCTGCCTGGCCATATGACTAGTAACCTGAGTGCTGTGCGCCTCAGTCTCCTCATTCGTAAAATGGAGGTAACAGTTCTCTTCCTAATTGCCCAGTGGGGTGGCTCAAGAAGACCAGTGACATAATGTTTGGAAGAATTTTGAAATCTCCAAAGTCCTCGAGAATGTCAGTTTCTGGGGAGACCTGAACTCTGCCAGAGAGCCTTTGGAGTCCCTGTTCATCTAGTCACCTCTTTATTAAAGGCAATTGTTTTTAAAGCAATGCTGTATATGTCTCTGTATCTATCTAGAGAGATATATATGTATAATTTCTTCCTGCTTTGAAGACAATCTCCCACTAAGATCTGAAATGTATTCATATTAAGACATATTTGCTTCTGTGTCTAGCATTGAAGAGAGATGAATCAGATAAAATATGATTTCAGGCTTGTCTGGCCCTAATGACACTTCCTTTTTGATGTTTAGCCAAGGAATATCACTTGCACAGACATAATTCAGGAGTTATAGACTGTTCAGTCCCTTTCTATTTATGCTCCTGCGTCTGACTGAATTCTTTATAGAGGATGTGAAAAACAGGACTTCTGAGTATCTGTCAGCAACCTTTGAATATCCCTAGGCATCACTAAATGGAGTCTTTAAAATAAACACTATTTTTCAAAAATTGTACCTAAAGAGTATGTTTTTAAGTTGTAAAAACAAAATAACAGTGACATTTATAAAACTTTTTGTTTTAACTCTCATGATACAGACAGTTAGGAAATTGTGCTTATAACATTCTTATCACTGTAATTACTTAGGAAATTTCTTTCCAAAGTCTGGGTTTTGGTAAAAGCATTATAAATTCTAACTATAATTATATCAGATTGTTCTTGCTAATGTTTACATTAAACATAATGGGTGGAAAGTTTTCCTAAGACTGTGACGTGACTAAGAATCTGGAATCCATTACTTTAGGCTGAATCATTCATATCTTTGGAAATGCTTCTGCTGACTTGTGGGCTGACTCAGAGTTGTAAATATCTATGAGGAACTCAAAATCTTCATCATTACTCCTGTGAACTTTAAAGTCAAAGATATGTGTTAGGGATGTGTATTCAGTATGTAAGACTGGAAAGCGTTATTCAGATAGTAAAGGTGAAACATATTCTTATTAAATGGATAAGGACATCACAGGTAAGGGAGGTATTTCACCGCTGTCCTTTTTAAAATGCCTTTAAAACTTGGGGAATTACTGGCCTGGGGGAGCCTTGTGGTTCTCCATGCTTTTTACTGATGACTATTTAAATCACTTCCCCTCATTAAGTAGCAGACTAATGGATGATGTTGCTAACATGCTTATCTTGAAAAAACATCATTTTCTAAATTTTTCTCCTTCTACAGCTAATAGTAGTTGAGATAAATATCTGGTTCAGCAAAATGTGAGACAAAGCAAACTAAATATGCTTAAAATAGAAAAATAGAAACAGGCATTACAATGAGTATAGACTAGACTAGGTCTCTGCAGCAGTTTATTCTCTGAAATTCCATGTTTTCAAAATGGACATCCAAGAGACAAACAGACTGTACACTCAGGTTCAGGATTGCATGGTGAAACCTGAATTATGCTGTCATATGCACTTGTTTGCTTCCAAAACTATCCACTTAGAATGTAACTTTCTAAAGTTATATTTATCCCATAATTTTGCTTATGTATGAAATTATTATGAAACCAACACATGTTCATTGTAAACATTTTAGAAACCACTGAACAGTATAAAGAAAATTAATTTAATCCTTCATGCTACTGCTTAGAGATAAACTTGTTAACATTTTTGAGTATTTTATATATAATTGTGCCTTTTTTAACTCTGTGTAATAGTGACTGTTTCCCATATGATTAATATATTTGAAAAATACTTATTAGAAAGTATGTAATATTTTATTATGGTAATGTATCATAATTAGTCATTGCCCTGTTACCCATTTATGTTGCCTTTAGTTTTTAAAAGTCATAGACAAATTCTGAGATTAGCATCCTTGGGTCCATCTGTATTCCCCTAGAGTAGGTTTTGAGAAGTAGACTTTTGGGTCAAAGGTTATAATTGATATAAAGAAATTTGCTATATATTGCTGAAATGCTTTCTAGAAAGGTTCTTTAAGCATAAACAGTCACATCTCCACCAGCATTTTTAAACCTTTTCCAATGTGATAATTATCTAATCAGCCAGTCCTTCCAGGAAATGGAAAGAACATTTTTAATTTTTTTACTTTTATTTTTTCGCATTTATCATTACCCACAAGGAAGGAGCATTTATTGAGCCCTGTTCTGAGCTTTGTCTCATTTCACCTTCACACCAACTTCACAAGGGAGGTACTGGCATTATCACACTTCCTAAATGAGGGAATGTGCTCAGAGAGCTTATGTGACTTTCAGAAGTCACACAACCAGATGTGTGGACTTGTTATGGAAGTTCAGGCTGCCTGATCCCAAAGGTCATTTTCTTTCTAAACTTCTAAGGTTTTCCCCTATCTGGTATTTATATTTAATCATTGACTGTCCGGACAACAAGGACCCCATCACTGCCCCCAATTTTATTTTCTGAATTAAACATGCTAGTCCCGTGGAGGTCACCAAGTGCTTTGGTGGACTCTTAATACACCATTTCTTGGGCTCTCAAGTATGTCACACACAGTAAATGCTAAATAAAGGTCAGTTTCTACCTCCAGGATTAGAGGCCTCTCTCATGCCCATCAGGTACACACCCGCCTACACCCTAACTACTGTGTAAGCAAGCACGTGTGTTCATTGTACTTCTAGGTAAGGAACTTGCTGCAAAAGTGGAAAATATTTTTTCCAAATTTCACACAATCGTGCAAAATCTCTGAAGAGAAAAAACGCTTTAAAGCAACAAAGATAAATCAATGGTGTTAGAATCACAAGGAGGGGTCGGACATGGTCGCTCACGTCTGTATTCCCAGCACTTTGGGAGGCTGAGGTGGGCAGATCTCGTGACCCCAGGAGTTCAAGACCAGCTTAGGCAATATAAGGAGACCCCGTCTCTACAAAAAATAAAGAAATGAGCCTGGTGTGGTGGCATATACCTGTAGTTCCAGCTACTTGGCGGGAGTTCGGTGGGGGAAGGATTACTTGAGCCCAGCCCAGAGGTTGTGGCTGCAGTGAGCTGTGGTCATGCCACTGCACTCCAGCCTGGGCAACAAAGTGAGACCCTGTCTTCAAAAAAAGAATCACAAGGAGAGATTTCATTGGAGTTTAACAGTAAATGTATTTGTGTCCTTTCTGCCTCATTCCAAGAGCCCTCTTGCACTTGTTGAGGAAAAAAAACCTTCTGATGGTTGGTTGATTTCTGTTTCAGGTGTGTGAATATCCCGATGGAACCAAGTCTTTGAAACTGGGAGACTTTGGGCTTGCTACTGTGGTAGAAGGCCCTTTATACACAGTCTGTGGCACACCCACTTATGTGGCTCCAGAAATCATTGCTGAAACTGGGTAAGACTTCTGGTGGCCCTGGTTAGTCCTTTAACTTTGGTGAGAAAGATCTGTTTTTGTTGCTATTGCTGCTTCTGTATACAGTTGGTGAGAAAGGTCTGTTTTGTTGCGGCTGCTGCTTGTGTATACAGTGCCTCCTGTGAAGGTGGAAAATGGAAAGAAGAGAGAGTCTGTTGCCTGCACCATGATTTTGACCTCAGGAAGCAGACTTTATGCTTACCTGGTCAGAGCCCTGGCCTGGACTTGTGTCCCAAGGCCTCTCTTGAGAATATGGTAGTAGTCAGCAAGACTGTGGTTAGGTTGGCAGAAACAGATGCCTTTTTCTAAAGGGTGATTCATTCATCTCTATGTGAAATGAAATGAATAACACCAAAGTAATCCTTTTCCCAACAATTAAAGGCAATCCTCCAGTACCATGGAAGGTTCTTGGGAGTCATCATTTCTCTCCCCCTCACCCACTTTGTTTTCCTAGCTATGGCCTGAAGGTGGACATTTGGGCAGCTGGCGTGATCACATACATACTTCTCTGTGGATTCCCACCATTCCGAAGGTAGGCGGTCTTTTGGGCGACTGTATTTGAATTGCAAATACTCTCCCTTGGGTCCAGAAGCAGACACTTTGCTCCTGGCAGTCAGGACTGTTTGGTCACTAAAAATGCCAGTTAAAAATTACATAAAAAACCTTTCACTTTTTAATTTACAGCCTATTAATGTGTATTCTCATTAGCATACTTTAGATAAGTGAGGTGAAGGCCTTTGCTTTGTGTTTGGTTGGTCCTCTGAGTTTTCAGTGTTCATTCTTTCATAAAAATAAACCCATAATACGGTGTCTACCATGTCCAGTTTCTCCATTTTTTCAAATGACAGCAAAATTTAAAGAGCCTTGTGAAGCAGTCCGAATCCTTCCAGGTGTGTTGTCTTCCAGTTCTTCGTAGTGATCTCGCACACTCAATTATAATTGAGAGCAATTTTTATATCTTTCTAAAGCATTCAACTGTGTTCTCATAGAAACAGGATCTGTTTCTTCTTAAAATTCATTTTATTGGTTCACGTGACATTTAATTAAGACTAGAATTACAAACACTTGTGGTATAAAGAGGCCTGGGAATACACAGACTGACTGAGTCTTGGTAACCATTTGCTTCACCTGGTGGGAGCAGAGCTGGCCCCTGACAATGGTCAGGGTGTGTGAGCCGGGCACGGAGCACACTCTTTGGCCCGGCAGTCTTTGCGCAGGAGATGAGTGAGGGGCTTCAGCCACAGCTCTTTTGATGAGTTTCATCTTCCCCTCTGGAGCAAATGAGTTACTCTGAAGCAGAAGTTCATCTAACCGTGCATGTTCTGTTTTCTTCTGAGTTTTCTTGACCTCTTTTAACTTTAATCTCTTCCTTTGTTCATTTTGTAACTCTCTAATGAGTAGCTACTGTGTACCAGGCATGATTTTAAGTGCTAGGAATACAGTGGTGAACAAAACCTGAGGTCGTGGTTTCTCTTAGTTTATTTGACTAGCCATGACAAAATACCGTACATAGTGTGGCTTGTAAATACCAGAAAATTCATCCTTCCAGTTCTGGAGGTTGAGAATTCCAAGATCAAGGTACTACAGATTTGGTGACTGTTCAGGGCCCACTTCCTGGTTCATAGAGAGCCGTCTCATCACCCTAACCACATACGGTGGAAAGGACAAGGGAGTCTCTGGGGTCTTTTGTAAGGGCACTAATCCTATTCATGAGAGCTCCACCCTTAACAATAGCATGGCTGCCCAAAGGTCCCATGTCCTACTACCATCACAGTGGGGAGTAGGTTTCAGCATGGGAATTCTGGGGAGACATGAACATTTAGTCTATGGCATGGTGTTTATAGTGTTGTTCTGGGTCAGTAAGTGAAAAATGGTTTTATCTTCTTTTCCCTCCAACATTTTATTATGAAAACTTTCGAACATACAGAAAAGTTGAAAGGATTATCTTTTTAACATTCTCAGTTTTTCCATTGAGTTGAACAATTTTCTAATTGGCATTGCGGTAAACATAAGACTGACAGACGTTAGTCTCTACTTTTGAAAGCCTTATGCTATAGATAAAGACACACCTCACAAGACTTATTGATCAAAGAGAATAAGCAGAGCATGAGGGAGTGCTTAGTTCAGGGATATCACAAGGATGTAGCATTAATGAAAGATGTAGCATTTGAGTGAGATCTTTGTGGTATTAGTGGAGTTTTTATAGGTGGAAAGATATTTTCATCTGGCCGTCAACATCATGGTCTTCCACCAAAGTCGTTGACTAGGTGGGTTACACAGACTGTAGAATTACTGCACATTTCAGTTAGCTTTTGCTGAGTAACAAACTACCCCTGAAGTTAGGAGTATGAAACAATTGCATGGATCAGTTGAGTGAATCTTCTGAGCTGGCTGGCTCAGTGAGGGCTTAATGGTCTAGGATGGCCCCACTTGCATGCCTGGTAGGTGGCTCAGTGTCCACTGGGACAAGAGAGATGACTTGGCCCTGTGCTTTCATCATGCAAGCACTGTCCTGGGCTTCCATGAGAGTGGATGCAGGATTCCCCAGCAGCCAGAAACAGGGCAAGTTCTACTCCCCAAGCACTTCCTCAGTCTCTGCTCACCTCACACTTGGTGTACCATTAAGCAAATCAAGTCAAACCCAGAGTAAATGTGGGAGAAAATGAGCTAAGTACATAGTGGGAAGGGAATAATTCGTGGCCATTTTTACAGTCACACCAGGCCTTGGCTGGTCTCAGTGATGTCATGTTTCGGGAGTTGGTCAAGTGAAGAAGGGGAATGCATCTTGATGACAGGTGATCCTGGGCCAATTACAGCGGAGTTCCCTTCCCTGGCTAACCCAAGCTGGGATCAGCTGGGAAAGGGTCTTGGGGGATGAGTTTGAGGACTGTGTGCTCACAACTCCCTCTAGTGTTTCCAGTTGCTGGTGCAGCCTGAGAATTTTTTCTTTTCACTGCTTTTTACTTTTTAACAAAAGTGAGACGCAAATTGAACAGGATGTATTTATCATGGATTGATACTGAATGGGAAGCAGCTTTTTTGTGGGGTCTAGAGATAAGTTTGGCTAATCAAAAGCAGTAAAGCTACGTTCTGAAGGCTGCTGCCCTTATGTGCTGCCTTCAGAAGCAGGCCATAGACCTCCAGGTAGCTTTTAAAAATTAAGACAATGCTTTCCCTCTTTTATATCATATTGTGATGAAAGAGAATCTGTAATGTTAAAAACATGTTACTAAAGTGTCTTCATGGCATACAGCAACATTCTGGGTAGATTTTATAACCTACCATAATACAGAAATGTATGTCATAAATTACCGAAATGGTATATGGTAAATAAATTTGGTATAAAATAGATTGTCTACATTTGTACTTAAAAGTCTTTCAAATATTTCAAAATAATCTATTTGTTTTATACAAAAGACAACTTTAACCCAAAGCATTTAAACTAAAATTGTTATTTGGAATTTACAGTTTTAGCTTCTCTGACTGTAGCATCTTTCGTTCTTTCTCTAGTCTTTTTATTTTATTTTATTTTATTTTTTATAGGCAGGATCTTGCTCTGTCACCCAGGCTGGAGTGCAGTGGTGTGATCACAGCCTACTCCAGGCTCAAGGAATCCTCCCACCTCAGCCTCCCAAGTAGCTGGCACTACAAGCACACACCACCATGCCCAGCTATTTTTTTTTTTTTTTTGTAGAGATAGGGTCTCACTTTGTTGCCCAGTCTGTAAATTTTCTTTTTTAACCTTTTTAATTTATTTTTTAAAAGACAAGGTCTCTGTTGACCAAGCTGGAATGTAGTATGATCATAGCTCACTGCAGTCTCCAACTCCTGGCTCAAGCAGTCCTCCTCCCTCAGCCTCCTGAGTAGCTGAGACCACATTGCAGTGTTGCCCAGGCTAGTCTTGAACTCCTAGCCTCAGGCAGTCCTCCCACCGCAGCCTGTCAAAGTGTTGAGATTATAGGTGTGAGCCACTGCGCCTGGACCATCTCCCTCTAGTCTTTTTCAACATCAGATTCATCATTACCGAGAAGGAGATTGGTTTTTCAGAGGCACCCAAAATTTTAGTTGTTGCCTAAGCAAGTCTGCTCTTAGGGTCACTGACAAAAAGTATCATTTGTATGACTATACTGAAGTTTTTGTTTCTGTTAAAACACGCGCAAAATGCTCTAAGTGGAACGTTTGAACATCATTTGGGAAATAGCTTACAACATTTTCAGGTTTACCTTTTCTGAATTTTAATGCTTTGTCATTGAAAAGAGAGCGTGTGCACAAACTCTCTTGTTGTTTTTCAAGTTTTTCTTAATGGACATTTTTAGACTTAACAGCACCTTGGTCCAAAGGCTATATTGTTTTAGAATTTAAAAGTGCCCTGAAGGATCTCAGCCACATTGCGGAGTATCAGTGTGATACCAAATCCAGTGTGGATTCAATCAGAACAGTTTTTCTTACATGACTGCTAAGAAAGATAAATTAACTTTCTGTTTTTCTAGTGCAGGGCAGGCCCCAACTGTCAAAGCTCTTGCAACTCACAGTGGATACTTCGGGGTCTCATTCTCATTGCTGAGACACCCTATGGTTTTGTTTGTTGACTCAGGGTATTTTGCCAAGAACCAGCTGCTATAAATGACTGCTGCGCACACACTTCCAGCTTTTTAGCTATTTATTAGCAAAAGCTATATGGATTAACAAAATATAAGATATTTGAGATTCTAGAAAAAAATAAGGGAGAGGTGAGTGGAATAATAGGTAAGGATGACTAAAAAGAACGATTGTGGAAATAGCTCATTTTTAATATCTTTTTCTAACATCATATCTTGGAGCCCTCTGGTTTTCTGAAGTTTTCCACTAAATCTAATAATCTTAGATGTATTCTGTACTCACTTTGAAGGAGCAGTAAGCTGAGCTCACTCAGCAGGGAAATAACAGTGAAAAGGCAAGAAAACATGCTGACACTAAGAAACCTGTGGGCATTCACAGGAAATCGCTCTTTGGGACAGTGGTGGGAATCTCTTTCTCTTGCCTGGCCCAGTTATCTGTCCTGACTTTTGCTCCTCAGTGTGCCTCTTCACCAAACTCCATGGACCAATGGGTGTCCGTTCAGCTGGGCTTGCTCTTAAATGTCATGAATATTTACAAAGCTCAGAAACTCGACTCTTTTTTGTTTGTTTGTTGTTTGTTTTTTTGTTTGTTTGTTTTGTTTTGTTTGAGACAGAGTCTTGCTCTGTCACCTAGGCTGGAGTGCAGTGGTGCGATCTCAGCTCACTGCAGCCTCCGCCTCCTAGGTTCAAGGGATTCTCCTGCCCCAGCCTCCGGAGTAGCTGGGATTACAGGTGTGTACCACCATGCTTGGCTGATTTTTTGTTTTTTTTTTTAATTTTTAGTAGAGACAGGGTTTCACCATGTTGGTCAGGCTGGTCTCAAACTCCTGAGCTCAGGTAATCCACCCACCTCGGCCTCCCGGAGTGTTGGGATTACAGGCATGAGCCACCACACCCAGCCAACTCTACTCTTTGTAATAGAACAGGAAGGAGGGAACCGTGTCATCACAACAGCCCTAGAATTTGTGTCTAGACACTGTGCTGAATGGTCTGTTTCTCAGGACACCACGCTTGCCCTTGTTCCCCTTTGATGGGGTTGGTAGCAAAACCCCAAAGGCTGGGTGAAGAAATTCCAAGAAATGTTTGCACACTTGCCGGGTAATACTTAACTTGCACTCCTGGATTTTGATGTTGACTCCAACAGGCCATTCTGAGCTTTCTTATGGGGCCTTGTAATGGCCTGGAAAGCTAATGATGCTGTTCCTCACTCTAGCCATCGATGCACCCACCAAGTGAGGGGGCTCTGGAGGTTAAGTTATTTGGGAGGTTAGGGACATCTTTCCCAGTGGTGTTTCCACATTTTGATGACATTCAGGAGAAGTCAGGTCAGCCTGTATTCATCAGGCACTGACTGTGTGAGTGCGCCTCCGAGGGTGGGACGGTCAGGCGCAGGTGGGAGGGATGCCCCTGTGAGCCACTGGCATGGGTTTGCCTCAGCCTGTGTCATTCTGCCTGGTGTCTTGGGTTGGCCCTTCCTCTCAGACTGAGCTTAAAGTCAGTTTCCAACAGCGAACTAATTATTTCATGAATGTTTTATCCAGATCCTGAACTCCTTATAACTTTTTCATATGTTGGCTGTTCCACTGACCTTTGGCTATTAAAGTGGAAAGAGGAAGGGAAAGGAGATCGGACTCAGATTTTCTGCCTTTCCTTTCTTGTTGCCATGATAGTTTTGAGGGCAGATGCTGATTTTTTTTTTTTTTTTCCTGAAATGAGGATTTCCATTATTTGTGGATTCCAATATTTTCTTGAGTGTGTGTTTGTGTGTGTGGTAGATATATATAACAAAATCAATCATTCTCACCATTTTTAAGTGTACAGTTCAGTACCACTAAATACATTCACATTGTGTGCAAGAATCACCACCGTCCCTTTCCCGAACTTTTCCATCTTCCCAAACTGAAACTCTGCGTTCATTAAGCAAATGTTTGAGTCGTTGTCTCTGTCTCTTTAATTCCTCAGCCTATGGAAATGTTCTTTGGCTCATTGTCTAAAAGGAAAAGTTCTGTCATTACAAATGGAATTGAGATACATAATTGAGATATGGAATGCCCAAGTCAAAGCCAGAGACTGGACTCCTTTCCCCACGCTTCCCGTGGGCATTTTGTTGAAAAACTCTACGGTGACTTTGACTTTTCTTCCATTTCTTTGTCACTGGCTTAGCGAGAACAATCTCCAGGAAGATCTCTTCGACCAGATCTTGGCTGGGAAGCTGGAGTTTCCGGCCCCCTACTGGGATAACATCACGGACTCTGCCAAGGTACCCTCCAGGCCTGTTTCTGTGGGTTGTATTACGTTGTGGGGCTCCACCCATTCCACAGGGCTGTAGCTACTCTTGGTATTGCATTGCAGAAAGCTCCTTGGCTTTTATTGTGTGGTTGTTCTTTTAAGTTCATCCTATGGTATGGTCTCTGAAGTTCTTGGCAAAATTCTTAAAGTTGGACTGGCCGTCTTTCCGGTTTCCCTCCGTCCTCTTGTGCTCCTCTAAGCTCTCAACATCCATTATTTCATTTACTCGAGAAATATGTATTGGGCACCCATCGGGATACAGGGATGAACTGCAGAACACACTGAATTGCCAAAAGGAGAAATACTGCAGTTTTAGACTGTGGAATAATAACAATGACCAGAACTCTTAGGTGAGAACATCTTAGTTTCATGTGGACTCAGGAGAGACCATCTCTTCTTTTGCACTGCTTATAAGGCGTTAGGAGAGTAGGTGTAATCACGTTTAAGTTTGAATCAGCTAACAGCTGTGCTGGCTCTTCTCTGAAGTGCTTGCTACAAACTCAGATTTCTATATTTATGCTGGAATTATCTTCTTTCGTGATACTGAATTATCTCCTTCTCTGTGGTCTTACTTGTTTATTTGTAGGAATTAATCAGTCAAATGCTTCAGGTAAATGTTGAAGCTCGGTGTACCGCGGGACAAATCCTGAGTCACCCCTGGGTGTCAGTAAGTACCCGCATTCCCAGGGAATGGGCATCACTGTGCTCTGTGGCCAACAGCACGGTTCCTCACTGTGATGTTTACACATGCAAACGTTACGCATCCAAGCTCCATGGTAGATAGAATGTCTGTCTTTCCCATTGAGCAAGTAGCATGAAGATGGCTCCCCAAGAAAGCAGTTGGCACCAGGGTCCCAGTCTGAGACCCTGCCCCGCGAGTCACCTGGGCAAGTCACTGTCCCTTTCTTGGCCCCAGTTTCCTTTCCTGCAAAATGGAATTGGCCACAGTGCTCTTTTAGGAGGCTTTTCTCTCTCGTCTTCTGTGGTTCCAGGGTTTGAGAGTTTCCAGGGTTTGCCCTGGAGATGAGCCTGTTTCAGACTCTGATCTCTCTGCCTTCAGGGCACGTGCTTTCAGGAGACCTCCTGCTGTTGATGGGGAGGCTGAGACATGGTCCCTTCAGAGCTGGGTGGAGACACGTGATATTGACTAGAGTTCCCTCCCAGAGGCTCAGGTGGTCTCTGGAAGGGAAACACCATCCAATAAACGGGGACTGTGGGAATTACATTTCTCCCATCCATTTCCCTCATTGCTGGGAGGCTCCAGGAGAGTGAAGTTAGTTTAGTTAGCCCAGGGCTTTGTTGACTCGGGTTCGGGAGCTCCCTGTGCACCTCCACTGTCCCCACCCACTCGCCATCCGGGTGCAGTCTCTCTGGACCCTGCTCGCTGCTCTCTTGGGCTAAATGATGTGGCTCTTGGACCAAGTAGCTAAGATGCCACATTTTTTTTTTGTTTATTATAAGCAATAAAGACTAACAACTAAATGAATTCTTGATTAAAGTGAAAAACAATTACCTTTGATGCTTCCATGGGAGGGATCATACTAAATCGTGTGCGTTGGGTGAGGGTCTCAGTAGCCTGAAGGGTGTCCTGCTTTGTGTCCCGGGAGACCTGTGCCCTCTCCTGGGCCTACTCTAGTACTGAGGGGCAAAGGGAATGGTGTGGGGTCTTTCTGAGGGCCTGGGACTGCTGAATAACAATAGTTATTTTTGAAAGATCATTGTTTCCCTAATTCTGTGGCTAAGAGGGGCCTATTTAGGAAGAGGTCAGGAGGGTGGGGCTGGGAGGGAGACTCTTAAGGAAAAGACAACTGAAACGGGAGGATGGAAAAAACATTGTATTTGATTCTTTTCTTTCCTGTAGGATGATGCCTCCCAGGAGAATAACATGCAAGCTGAGGTAACAGGTAAACTAAAACAGCACTTTAATAATGCGCTCCCCAAACAGAACAGCACTACCACCGGGGTCTCCGTCATCATGGTGAGTGGAAGGTGGCAGCATCTGGCCTGTCTGTGGAGCCGGCCTTGAAGTGTTTGAATTAGATAGCTGGGAGCTGCCCTCACATGGAAGTTGGTGCCTTCCATGGTCCTATTTCATACGGAGATTGGCTTGGCATGTGGAGGGCACTCGTCTGGCAACTCCCCGGCTTGGGGCACTGTGTGGAGGGGCTTGTGCAGGGACCAACAGGGCTGGTCTGAGGGGTCCAGGTGCCACGGAGCTCCCGGCCGGGCCCTCTGGGCAGCTGCTTCTACTCTTGTCTCTGCCTTCTCATCTAGAGAGACTCCCAAGCCCTGGTGAGATTTGTTGTGTTAGGAATTAACTCCCTGCCTACTCAAGGTCTCAAAAATAGATGATTAGAGATGTGAATTATTCTTTGAGACTTGGCATAAGAAACAGCCAAAGCTAAACAAATTTCAATTTTAAAAAAATCAGTGTTTTCTAAAACACAGTTTGGGGCTTTTAAAAGTACAGAACCAAGGAAAAAAAAATATATATATATATTTGTTTTTCAGGGTTAACAGTTTATGAGATGTCAGTGACAATGATGGCCTTATTTTTTCAGCCTTTCTTCCAAAATGTTTCTTAAGGCAACTTTTCTAAATACATAAACACAACAAATTAAAATGAAAAGTGACATAAGAGTAAATGAATCAAAAGGAAAAAACATTGAACCAGAGGTGAGGGCAGCACACCGGCAGCAGCTGTCCAGGCCTGAGCCAGTGCGACGCTGGGCTGGAAAGCCAGCTCCCTGGGAGCAGTGGAAGCCAACCAGCCGCCCAGGCAGGGACCTCGGTTCCCCCCACCGCACTCCCGGGAGCATAGAACAGGGGTGGAGCTGCCTTTCCCAGAGCCAGAATTGGCTGGAGCGGCTTTC
>NW_022168275.1:0-1170 GCF_008728515.1 Papio anubis
TCAGTCCTATTATTTTAAAGTTATAAGTGTACCGGGACTCCAGAAGGAGCTTGTTTGTATAATGCTGCTCTATACAAGGTATGTAGTCCAGGAAGTGACCAGCCTGATGTGTGCTCTAATCCGTCTGAGCCCCCATGACTACCATTTTTGAAATAAGATGGAGGACTGGCAGCTGGGGAAAAAGCTGATATGAGTAAAATAATAACTAGAACAGAAGAAAAAGGAGTCCCCTAACAAATTATCTTAAAATTTGACACTTGCGTGGCAATCAACAGTGACCCATGTGGAAACAGAATAAGATGTGGCTCTCTAGACTGGGAAAGGGGCTATCTAGAAGAAAATAAGGATGTTTGTCATGAATTAGGACTCTGTCGTGATGAATGTAGTTACTGGTCTTGTGTCATTTAGGCCACCTGGAAAAAGATGAGAAGGACCCTGACTGCCTTTCTTCCTGCACTAGTGGTCACTGTAACCCATTAGAACCACTGATTACCAATCCCCTTGATCCCTGTTGGAAAACAGGAGAGTATTTAACTCCAGGAATCAATGGAGCTGGACTGGATCCCTGAGTAAATATTTTAGTCCGAGGGAAGGTCCACAGGTGCTCTCCCAAACCAGTGTTTCAGTTTCAGACCTTTATGATGAGCTGAATCTGCCAGCACAAAAGCTCCCACAAGGAAAAAAAAAAAAAAAAAAAAGCCAACTTGTTTCTCCAGTTAGCAGAAAATGTAGCTCATTCCCTCAATGTTACTTCCGTTACGTATGTGGGGGAACCACTATGGGAGACTGATGGTCTTGGGAAGCCTGAGAATTGGTGCCTACTGATCCAGTTCCTGACATAATCCCAGTCCAGAAGGCCCAAACTAGCAACTTCTGGGTCTTGAAAACCTTGATTATTAGACAATACTGCATAGCTAGAGAAGGAAAAGACTTCACCATCCCTGTAGGAAGGCTCAATTGTCTAGGACGGAAGTTGTATAACAGTACAACAGGGACAGTCTGGTGGGTTCTAAACCATACTGAAAAGAATCCCTTCAGTAAGTTTCCTAAATTACAGACTGCTCAGGCCCATTCAGAATCTCATCGAGACTGGACAGCTCCTGCTGCACTATACTGGATATGTAGGCACAGAGCCTACACTCAGTTACCTGATCAATGGGCAGGTAGTTG
>NW_022168276.1:0-1170 GCF_008728515.1 Papio anubis
TGTCCCCCCCACAGCGTGGTGAGCATGGGGGAAGTATCTGGACCTGTCGTGAGGTGCACAGAGCCGGCCGTCTGTGAGCTATGGGGGGCTGTCCCGCCCCAACAGCGTGGTGAGCATGGGGAAGTATCTGGGGCCTGTAAGGCTCATGGTCTTTATTGGATGAGTATTCTATGAAAGGCTCTTGAAGGTGACAAACCATTAACATAAATGACCGGTCAGCCACTTAACAGACTGGGTCCCAGTCTGGCCGCGCATCAGAGTCACCTGAGGACTTAGGGAAAGTTCCAGTGCTGCAGGCCTCACCTTGACCCAGAATATTTCCCAACAGGGCCCCAGATGTTAGCAGGTTCATTCCGGAGTGATGTCAGCATGCAGCAAGAATGGGAAACTCTTCAGCCTTCCTCACAGAGCACAACGTGTGTGGCAGGAGGGTCCGCAGACATAGGCTGCCATGTGGCCCCGTGGTGAGCACGTGTGCATGGTGCCTGGAGTGGATGGCCCAGCGGGGCCCCTGATGGCCACAGGACCAGGACACAGACAGGCTTTTGGCCGACAGCATCCAGCTGTGCCACTTGCTGTGACATTGCCATGGTCAGGCGAAGGTGACCAACTTACCTTTATGTAGCATTGTGTTTCTCCAAGAAAATCAGGAAAACGGCAGTAAGATTGACATTTGAGAACTTTGGTTTGCTCTTTAGAAAGTGGTAACAATACAATGATATAAAAAGTTAATAACTTCCACGTCCATTATACAGATTAAATGAGAGAAAGCATGGAAAGTGCCTGGGTGAGTTTCTTAGCCACACTTCCTCGGGGCATCGCCCCGTAGATGACTTGAATGTGTTCCCTACTCAAGACAAATGGATGCAGATTGAATTTAAAACCACTTTTTTTTAGGAGGTGTGCTTTGTATTTAGATGAAACTATCTTTTAAATTATGACTTTTTTGATATAATTTTGATCTATATCATAATGCGTTTAACAACTAGCCATCTCTCTTAGACTCCTTTTGAAAGCAGATAGTTTTGAGTTCCAAGTGTTCAGCACCCAGCATAGTCTAAAACATGGATTCGGGTACACGGCAGGACCGTGTGTGCAGCCCACTGTGGATTCGGGTACACAGCAGAACTGTGTGTGCAGCCTGCTACCGTGGATTCGGGTACACGGCAG
>NW_022168277.1:0-1169 GCF_008728515.1 Papio anubis
GTGTTAAAAGTCATAGGCTTTTTCAATTTTACTCCATTCTGATACATAATATACATATATCCAATTAAAATATGAACTCTACAAAATTTGTTCCATACCTTGAGACACTCCAGGAATAAATTTTAGAATTCCAAAATCACTCTCCTACATGGGGTAGGCATCATACATTTTATTCAGTTCCTCTCTTACTTTTGTGGTGACAAATTTAAACAGTCTTTCTTTTTGCAATCTTGTTTTTAATAATTGTAATAAATTGCTAAAAGTTTCAAAAGAAGCTTTTAGTTATTTATTTGCTGAGTAGTTTCATTAAAGATTTCCCACTGATTTGAAACTAAATGCAAGGTAAGTCTAGAAGACCCAATTACGCACACACAAACACACACAAATCTATTGTAAGTCATTTAGATGGATTTATAAACTACTTTCTCTGAGGCTATGCACTTCTAAAATCTGACTAATGATGGAGCAAAAAGGAAGAAAGCATATATTGCCCTGATTAAGGACTTCTTGACACCTCTATTAGCATTGTTGTGGAAATGTTGCATTTTAATAATGTAAAAAATTTGTAAGTTTTAATATCTGCAACTTTCTTTTCAATTAGAGGCATATTGCAGCTTAAGACTCAGGTATAAATTATTTGTTCACTAAAAACAGTTCCAACTTGATTTCTACTCTATCCTTTTTTTTTTTTTTTTTTTTTTTGGAGACTGAATCTCGCTCTGTCGCCCAGGCTGGAGTGCAGTGGTGTGATCTCAGCTCACTGCAACCTCAGCCTCCCAAATTCAAGTAATTCTTATGCTTCAGCCGGCTGAGTAGCTGGGACTACAGTCATGTGCCCCCATGCCTGGCTATTTTTGAATTTTTAGTTAAGATGGGGTTTTGCCATGGCTGCTCTCAAACTCCTGACTTCAGGTGATCTGCCCGTCTTGGCCTCCCAAAGTGCTGGGATTACAGGCATAAGTCACTGCGCCTGGCCTGTTCTATACTTTTAAAATTTGATAATAGCACATTTTTACATGATGCTGTATAACACTAACATTTGTATCACCACAAGAATAACGATACCAGCAATATTGAATAGTTAACTGCAAGTTACATCTTGCATTTTTAAAGGCAGCAAATGATACATCTTCAACAGAATGAATGTTCAAAAGCTTTACTTTTATTTA
>NW_022168278.1:0-1169 GCF_008728515.1 Papio anubis
TTGTGTCTGTTGGCTGTATGCATGTCTTCTTTTGAGAAATGTCTGTTCATATCTTTTGCCCACTTTTTGATGGGGTTGTTTGTTTTTTTTCTTGTAAATTTGTTTGAGTTCTTTGTAGGTTCTGGATATTAGCCCTTTGTCAGATGAGTAGATTGCAAAACTTTTCTCGCATTCTGTAGGTTGCCTGTTCACTCTGATGGTTGCTTCTTTTGCTGTGCAGAAGCTCTTTAGTTTAATGAGATCCCATTTGTCAATTTTGACTCTTTTTTTTTTAACAGGAAATGGGGAAAGGATTCCCTATTTAATAAATGGTGCTGGGAAAATTGGCTAGCCATAAGTAGAAAGATGAAACTTTCCTTACTCCTTATACGAAAATTAATTCAAGATGAATTAGAGACTTAAATGTTAGACCTAAAACCATAAAAACCCTAGAAGAAAACCTAGGTAATACCATTCAGGGCATAGGCATCGGCAAAGACTTCATGTCTAAAACACAAAAAGCAACGGCAACAAAAGCCAAAATGGACAAATGCAATCTAATTAAACTAAAGAGCTTCTGCACCGCAAAAGAAACTACCATCAGAGTGAACAGGCAACCTACAGAATGGGAGAAAATTTTTGCAATCTACTCATCTGACAAAGGGCTAATATTCAGAACCTACAAAGAACTCAAACAAATTTACAAGAAACACACAAACAGCCCCATCAAAAAGTGGGCAAAGGATATGTACAGTTACAACTTAATGTTCACACTTTGACAAGATGACTGGCCTTAAAATGAATAGTTTCCAGTCCTTAAGTGAAGGAGAATAGAAGCATTGGAAACTTTAAATTATATGCATTGGTTTCTGTTTCTGAAATGGAGACATTATTTCTCTCAACTGTGGAGGAAACCTCCTGGTAACATGGGTACATATTACAATTACTAAATAAGGAGACTGAGGTATACAAGATAAAAACAATTTCTGCAATGTTAAACAGATAGTTCTAGAAAAATGTGTAACTACTCAGTCTACCAGTATACATCCAGCAAGATGTTTCCTGATGAGTCTGACTTTTTTTAAGACAAAAAATTATAATACAACAGATGTGTGATTGCTTAAAGAAATCTAAGGTGCACTGATTTACAGGTTTATGACTTCCTGGAGTGTTCTGTATGGTTAATGGCC
>NW_022168279.1:0-1169 GCF_008728515.1 Papio anubis
CAGACGTTAACTGGAGACTCCAGGGCCCAGGAACTACGACTGTATCTTTGGTAGTCGCTGGGTCTTTGGAGGGCTTGCCAGCCTCGACTCCAGCCTTGGAAGTTACATTAGCACCGCCAGCCACTGTGGCAAGTCTGGAGTTGCTGAGGTGGCAGCTAGACTCTTCAAATTTGATCTAGACCCTATTTGGAGGGTGGGTGTGCATGAAGATATATATTTTACTCCCTTTTCTCCTCACGCTTACTTTAAAATCCACCCACATATTTACCATTTCCAGTGATCTTCATTTTTTTGTGTAGATCTGAGTTTTACTCTGGTTTCATTTTCCTTTAGTCTGAAGAACTTCCTTTAACATTTCTTGTAGTAAGATCTGCTGGTGATAAATTAAGTCGTGATTATCTGCAAACGCCTATTTCACCTTCATTTTTGAAGACCGTTGTGACTGGTTTGAGACTTTTAGGTGGGCTTGATTTAGGCATTTCTAGATGTTGTTTCATTGCCCCCTTGTTTGCCGGGTCTGTGGTAAGAATTCAGCAGACATTCATAGCCTGATTTTACTACTGGTTTTCATTAATATGACTATGACTAGGTTGCCTTAATGGAGTTTGTTGTTGTTTTCTGTTTATCCTGCTAAGCTTTGTTGAGATTTTTGGACCTATGAATTGATATTTATAATGAAAACTGGAAAAAAATTTTAGCCATAGTTTTTTCATACATTTTCTGCCTCTCTCTCCTGGATTCTAATTATATGTATGGTTGAGATTGTCTCATAGAGAACTGGAAGTATGTTCATTTTTAAAAGTCTCTGTCTTCTTTCTGTCTTTCAATTTGATCATTTATATTTTCATGTCTTTAAATTCACCTTTTTTCTCCAGTGTCCAGTACTCTATTAGGACCATCTAACAAAATTTTCATTTTAGATATTGTGTTTTCAGCTCTAGAATTTTCATTTTCTTTTTCTTTTCTTTTTTTTTTTTTTTTTTTTTTGAGACAGAGTCTCACTCACTCTGTCGCCCAGGCTGGAGTACAGTGGCATAATCTCGGCTCACTGCAACCTCCATCTCCTCAGTTCAAGTGATTCTTCTGCCTCACTTAGCTTCCTCAGTAGCTGGGATTACAGGCGTGTGCCACCATGCCTGGCTAATTTTTGTATTTTCAGTAGAGACGGG
>NW_022168280.1:0-1169 GCF_008728515.1 Papio anubis
AGCTACTTGCAGGGCTGAGGCAGGAGGATCGCTTGAACCTGGGAGGTGGAGGTTAAGGTGAGCCGAGATCACAAGATCATGCCACTGCCCTCCAGCCTGGGCAACAGAGTAAGACTCTGTCTCAAAAACAAAACAAACAAACAAACAAAAAAGAAAGAATAGAAATTCCATACAAACCCTCCCAGAAAACTGAAGGAGGAGTACTTTCTAACCCATCCTACAAGGTTTGCATTACCCAGACACCAAAACCATAGAAAGACATAGTAAGAGAAGAAAACCACAGACTAATGTTTCTCACTAACACAGATATAAAAGTTCTTAACAAATTTTTAGAAAATCTATTTCAGCAATATATGAAAAGAATAATATCACAACCAAGTGGGGTTTATCTCATAATGCAAGACTGGTTTGGCATATGAAAATCAATCAGTAAAACTTACTATATCAACAAACCAAAAAAGAAAAACCATAAGGTCATCTCAATGGGTGCAGAAAAAGTATTTCCAAAATCCACAATCTATTCCTAATAAAAATTGTTGGAAAACTAAGACTAGAACAGAACGCCTTTACTTGATAAAGAACATCCGCAAAAATTACAGTTAACATTATACTTAAGGATGAAAAACTGAATGTTTTCTTCTTAACAGTGAGAACAAGAATCTTCTGTGTATTTCTTTTTTTTTTTTTTTTTTTTTGAGACGGAGTCTCGCTCTGTCGCCCAGGCTGGAGTGCAGTGGCCGGATCTCAGCTCACTGCAAGCTCTGCCTCCCGGGTTTACGCCATTCTCCTGCCTCAGCCTCCCGAGTAGCTGGGACTACAGGCGCCCGCCACCTCGCCCGGCTAGTTTTTTGTATTTTTTTAGTAGAGACAGGGTTTCACCGGGTTAGCCAGGATGGTCTCGATCTCCTGACTTCGTGATCCGCCCGTCTCGGCCTCCCAAAGTGCTGGGATTACAGGCTTGAGCCACCGCGCCCGGCCTTGTATTCTTTTCTAATGTTTGTAATAGCACGTGTTACTTGTTGCCAAGTACATTTTACATTTTATGTTGTACTTATTAGTAGGAGAATATTTTAATTTCAATGCAATGCAAATTTTAAATCTCAGAGAGAAGGGGAAGGGAGAGAGACAGAGTGACTCGTGTGTGTGTGTGTGTGTGTGTGTGTGTGTGT
>NW_022168282.1:0-1169 GCF_008728515.1 Papio anubis
GTTCTACAAGTTGTAGGAAATACAGAATGGGACCAGCTTTCAGCTCTCAACCTAAGCACGGGAAGAAGTGCCGCCCTCCAGCAGATTGCGCTAAGAAACACAGCTTTCCCATTGGACTCTGTTCATTTTCCACAGCATATTAAACATATTCATCCACATTTATGCGCCTCTGGCATGTGCAGAGCCTGGTGCGAGGAACTTGATCTGGTTTGCTGGCCTAGGTTGCGGGCTTGCCGGGCAGGAAAGCTTACGAAGGGGACGCAGGATCTTCGTGCCTGCCTCGTGGAAAGTATTGTGACAATTAGCGTTATGATTGCATTATTAAAGACTGCTTGTTCACAGACATGCTTGTTCATTGGTTTATTTGTATCAATTTGGGTTCCCTGTTGAAAGCTTTGAAACAACCTGCAGGTTTTTTTCACAGCAGGTTACTTCTTGTATTATTTTATGTTTTACTTTTGGTTGCGGACATTGGTGTAAATGCACTATAATGCCTCGCCAATCGCACGTTCCCCAGCATCGGCATTCACTTATCCACGCTGTTACATCAATGTACCGATTCGCCAGCCACGACAATGTGACTTGGGTTATACTCAGTTTGTCTTGTTAAATGTGATTCTCGCCCATCATGACCTGTCCTCCACCTCCCTTTTTGTGTTCGACTTAATCCTATATCATTTATGTATTTCTTTTTCTCTCTCGCTCCCTCTCTCTCTCTCTCCCTGTGTGTGTGTGTGTTTACTATAGCTTGCCGTAATTAACAATTGGAGATACTACCTAAAGTTGAGGAACATTTAAGTATGGCATCGTGTCATTTATTTAAGAGGATAGTGCGTGTAATTTAAAGATGCCAACTAAACGTAAAGGAAATAGCGAGTTGGGCGAGGTTTGGGCGACGCTGTGGAGTAGGGCTTTATTACGATATTGGATGTCATAAACGTTAAGTACAGTAGACATATGTTCGTGTAAACGCCGTCTGGAATGCGTCCGTGTTAGTTCGGAGGATTTGAAACTTGCGAGATTTACTTCTACGGCAGTGAGATGACAAAACGGGGGAAAAAAACGTGAATCTTGGCTAGTATTAAGACGTCTTACGATTTGTTGATATACGGCCTCAATCTATGCAGTCTTATTATAAGTGCGGGCATGCGAAAAGAAACAAAAAAAAA
>NW_022168283.1:0-1169 GCF_008728515.1 Papio anubis
GGGTTATAACACTCACCCTGTCAGGTTCTCGTGTGCGTTGACAAGGCCGGCACGTGACACACCAGGGGCAGAGTTGGATGGGAACCGTCTTCCTCAGACAACATGGTCCTCATAAGCATCAACAAAATAAGGAGAGCAGGAGAGCAGGGTGTCTCCAGCTGTGTCGGGACTGCAGCAGGGACTCAGCAACAGTCAGTCTCTTTCTCTTGTTTCATCCAAATCATACATTTTTTAAAAAGGTGGGGTTATCATGGATGTTTATATTGATTCCTGGGATCAGGCAAATACACCTTTCCTTGTCATTCTATCAAGAGTTATGTCGACACAGAAACTTGCACGGAAATGTTCAGAGCTTTATTCAGGATTACCAGAAACTGGAGGCAACCAACCTGTCCTTTAGTAGGTGAATGGATAAATAAATTCTGGTACCTACAGACCATGGAATATCATTCAGTGAGAAAATAAACGAGCTATCTAATCATGAAAAGGCACACAGGGACCCAAAATGCATACCACTAAGTGAAAGAAGCCAAAAAGGCTACATACTGTATGATTCCAATTACGTGACATTTTGGAAAAGGGAAAAAACAATCAATGGTTGACAGGGGTTGGGGAGAGGAAAGGATGGATGGGCAGAGAGCCCTGGCTGTTTAGGGAAGTGAGACCACTGTGTGCAATTTCACCACAACGGTGGACCCACGACAGCGTGCAGATGCCCACACCCATTGAATTAAGACCACAAAAAGGTATTAATTACATCAACTATGAACTTTCATAATGAAATAAATCATGTTTTTTAAAAGTGGACAGTTTTGTTCAGTTTCTGTCTACTTTCTGAAATGGAGACGGTGGAGTGCTTCCATGGTTGTGAGGATAAAAATAGCTTAGAGAATGTAATAACTAAAATAGGTGCGTAAACATTGTTAAACTATTTTATTCTCATTAAAAAGCAGTGCTTAAGTATATTTATATTTAAAAATTGAGCAAGGACTGCAAACACGTTAACATCATTCTCCTCTAGCTCCACTCAGAAGTCAGGACTGCACAGCTCCGCTTGCACCTGCGAAACACAACAACTTTTTTCAGCGTCATTAAAATATTTCGATGGGAGGATTGACTTTAGACTCAACCTGTGTTTTCTCCCCTGGAAAACAAAGGTTTTATGAAAC
>NW_022168284.1:0-1169 GCF_008728515.1 Papio anubis
AGTGAGATGAACCTGGTACCTCAGTTGAAAATGCAGAAATCACCCGTCTTCTGTGTCGCTTGTACTGGGAGCTGGAGACTGGAGCTGTTCCTATTCGGCCATCTTGCTCCGCCCTAATATTTTTTTCTTTTATGTTGAGCTTAGAGAATCTGATTACTGTGTGTCTTGGCAGTGGTTATCTTGTATAATATCTCACAGAGGTTCTCTGAATTTCCTGAATTTGAATGTTGACCTCTCTAGCAAGACTAGGAAAATTTTCATGAACAATATCCTTAAATATGTTTTCCAAGTTGTTTGCTATTTCTCCCTCTCTTTTAGCAGTGCCCAATGAGTCATAGGTTTGGACTCTTTACAAAATCCCACATTTCTCTGAGGTCTTGTTCATTTTTTTTATTCTTCTTTCTTTATTTTTGTCTGACTGATCTGATTTGAAGAACCATTCTTCAAGTTCTGAGATTCTTTCCTCAGCTTGGTCTGTTCTGTTGTTAATAGTTCTTATCATACTATGAAATTCTTACAATGAGTTTTTCAGCTTTATCACATCAGTTTGTTTTTATCTCAATGTAGCTATTTCATCTTTCAGCTCTTATTCCATTTCACTGGATTATTTAGATTTCTTGGCTTGGATTTCAACTTTCTCCTGAACCTCAATGTTCTTTATTGCCATCCAGATTCTGAATACTATATCTATCATTCCAGCAATTTCAGTCTGTTTAAGAACCGTTGTTGAAGAGTTAGTACAGTCATTTGGAGATAAGAAGATACTCTGGCTCTTTGAGTTGCCAGGGTTTCTGTGCTGGTTCTTTCTCATCTGTGTGAGCTGATATTCTTTCAGTCTTTGACATCGCTGTTTTTTGGATCAGGGTTGTTGCCTTTATATTCTTTGATGCCTTTGAGTGTCTGACAGTGGTATAAGTGGTGTTCAGTCAACTGGCTTTGTTTTTGGATGATTTCAGGGGGCCAAGAGCTCAGCACTCCTGAGCTGCATGCTTAGCCCTAGGGGGTTTAGACCAGGCATACTGCTTTGAGGGCACCTTTCCATAAGTGGGCATGTAAGCACACTTAATGAAACAGTGGAGTTAGTAATGTGGATCCAAGCAGAAAAGATTCTGAAGCAGAAATGCATTTGTATTTGAAGAACAGCATGAGAGTCTGAGTTTTGTGAGTGG
>NW_022168285.1:0-36696 GCF_008728515.1 Papio anubis
TGTCCTCAGGGAGAGATGAGCACCTCCTTGTGATTGAACAGACATCAAGAAGGAGGCACTTAGACACCAGGTGCTGGAGAAGCAGCAGGGTCCCAGTCTGGAGGCCCTCGTGTTCCAGCAAAGGAGCTCAGACTTTCTCCTGAGCAGCGCGAAGCATCACTGAAGGGCTGTAAGCAGAGGAATAAGAAAGCAGGTTTTGTGTGTCATGAAAATAACTCGGGTGGTAAAGAGGAGGAGGGATTGGAGGAGGTAGGACAAACCGCAGGAGGCTGTCTGGGAGGCAGTGCAGACAGCCAGCTGAGACTCACACTCAGCTCTGAACCTGGGCAGTGACAGTGGGACAGAGACAGGCCAAGTAACTGGCCATTTGTGTTACGAAAAGTGCTGTTTCCCAGCTTCCCATTACCCACAGTAAAGAACTGCAGCAGGGCTGGATAAGGCCATGGTACAATATTAACTTCACAGAGATAGCAGGTCATCTGATATGAAACCATTCCTTGGCAGACGCCTGGTCTGTCTGGCAACCATATGGGCACCGTAATCCCATTTCATTTTTTTTTTTTTTTTAGCCTGAGCAACAAGCAAGACCCTGTTTCAAAAAAAAAAAAAAAAAAAAAAAGAAAGAAAGAAAAAGAAAGAAAGAAAGAAAGAAAAGTAAAGAACAAATCCTATGCCTTCTTTGAAAAATAAATGTCATTTTTTAAAATCAAAATTTGAAGACATATCTTTGCAGAAATGTTAGAACAGCAATCTGGGGTTAGTCAAAGGTACATAATAAAAAATGTGAAGTACAGATCAATTTAAAGAAGAATATGAAATACATAGTGTTGATGGCACATGGACACAGGAACATTCAGAAATGTGCCATGTGGTTGGCTGAAATATTAGAAGCACCAGTTTAGTCATTCAGCCTCATTTCAGTTTTTAGATGGCAATTGTGAGGCAGAGAGAGGGGAAGTGACTTTCTCAAGGGATCATTGTACAGTTGAGGATTACTTTTGGGAGCACTGAACAGAAAACCCCCAAATGTAGAGGCTTGAACAAGATAGAAGGGTTTGTTTTTCTCTCATATGAAAAAGGCTGGCGGTCAGCCATTCAGGGCTGGGGTGGCAGCCCCACCATTCCCGGGGAATCAGCTCCTTGTTTTTTCTCCTGAATCACCCTTAGTTTGTTACTTCATGAACTAAAATGGCTGCTAGAGCATCAGCCATTGCATCCATATTCCAGGCAGCATGAAGGAGAACAAGGGGAAGCGGCAAAGGGCACTTCTCTCAGACAAGTTAGCTTGCTCCCTCTACGAAGCCTTCCTGGAGGTCCCACGCAATTCAACTTCACCCTCTTTCCAGATCTTATTCACGTGGCTACTCATAACTGCAAGGGAGACTGAAAAGCAGTCTTATTAGGTATATTGCCACCCTAAACAAAATTGGGGTTCTGTTAGGAGCATATCCAGTTTAGTGGGTCCAGAAACCTTTGCAATTTCTCTTTAAGAAAATGTACAAAATTGTGAATACGAAGCCAGGTACTAAAGTAAATATTTATTTAGAAGAAACAAAGAAATCAAAACAGATTACAGATTCTTAAAAACCTGACAACAATTCTCAAACATTTTAAAATCCAGAAACACGGGCCGGGCCGGGTGGCTCATGCCTGTAATCTCAGCACTTGGGAGGCTGAGGCGGTGGATCTCCTGAGGTCAGAGCGCCCGAGACCAGCCTGGCCAACATGGTGAAATAATTGCCTATACTAAATACAAAATAGCTGGGCACAGGGAGAGTATCTGTAATCCCCAGTTGAGGCTGAGGCAGGAGAATCATTTTGAATTCAGGGAGGCTGGAGGCTGCACGTGAGCCGAGATTGCACCACTGCACTCCAGCCTGGGGCAACAAGAGCAAAACCCATCTCAAAAAAAAAATCACCTAATATTTTAATATTATTTAATATCACGGCTTCTTCAGCATACTCTTCTCGATTGCTCCTTCAAATGATGAAGATATAACTTTTTTTTTTAGGACAGAGTCTCACTCTGTCACTCCAGCGTGGGCTGTGTGGCATGATCTCGGCTCATTGCATCCCTCTGCCTCCCAATTCAAGCAATTCTCACTTCTGCCTCAGCCTCCTGAATAGCTGGGGTTACAGGCACACACCACCATGCCTCGGGCTACTTTATTTTAATTTTATTAATTTATTTTTTATTTTGAGACAGAGTCTTGCTCTGTCCTGTCACCCAGGCCAGAGTGCAGTGGCGTGATCTCAGCTCACTGCAACCTCTGCCTCCCAGGTGCAAGCAATTCTCCTGCCTCAGCTTCTCCCGAGTAGCTGGGACTACATGTGCCCACCATCATGGCCCACTAATTTTTGTATTTTTAGTAGAGATGGGGTTTCACCATATTGACCAGGCTGGTCTCAAACTCCTGACCTCAGGAGATCTGCTCCCCTCAGCCTCCCAAAGTGCTGGGATTACAGGAGTGAGCCACCACTCCTGGCCCTAATTTTTGTATTTTTAATAGAGACAGGCTTTCACCATGGTGGCCACTGTGGTATTGAACTCCTGACCTCAAGTGATCTGTCTGCCTCGGCCTCCCAAAGTGCTGGGATTACAGGCATGAGCCACCATGCCTGGCCAGAGTTTAACATATTTTCTATAAAGAAAATAGAATGACCATTCTGTCTTTCCATTGATCTGTTTATTCTCCATTGCCCATGTACTTTGGGTGCCAGGCACCATGGGACACGTTTTCATGATGCTCCTTTAACCCTCTGGTCCTACATCTTTGCATCTGGATCCAGGTGGGTAGGCGCAAAAGAGGAGTGTTCTAGAAGCCATTCCTAACAGCTGGGAATAACTGAGTCATTCATGGAAGTGGCTGTGAACCACACAGACATGTCCTGCTAAACCTACAATAAGTGTTGCCCAACTCAACTCCTTAGCAAGATCCCCAAAATGTACATGGCCTCTCCACCACCACCTGCCTCAAGAGGAAGTGTGCTGGAGGCGAAGTTGGAGTGGAAGAAGACGGTAGCGTCAGTCCATTTAAAACATTTTAACTTTCGCAAATATTAGAGAAGTCTGTGAGCATGTGGACACATTGCCCATGCAGAGAAGGGCCCTGAAGCTCAAGCTGTATTAGCTCCTCGATGAACCTGCCTCTGGGTTCGGCTCCTAGACCAGCTAGGAATGACAAACGATGAGCTGGCAGGTAGGATGTTTGCCTCATGGAGGTCACACCTGGTCTGGTTGCAGCCTCTGGCCCCAGCCCATGTTATTCTTGTCGCTGGCCCACACTGGTTCTCTTCTTTCATCCTTCACACTGTGCGTTCAGAGAACAAAGCCCCCTTCATTCACTGGAAGCACTCCCCAGGAAAGAAACCAGTGTTTACCAGACACCAGATCGCTCTCTGCCTGGCACCTCTGCTCAAGCTCCCAACAGCCCTTGCTGGGTTGAAGAATGGACACATCTGAGAATCAGAGACATGCCCAGGGCCATGCATGTGTGGAGCAGTGGAACCAGGCTAAGGGTAGTAATAGCAGCCTGGCTCCCAAGTTTCTCGGCTCCCCCATACCCAGCAGCTCCCTCCCTCTGTTTTGGACTTACCCAAAGTGATGGCTGAGGCAGTTGTCGGAACAACCAGCCACCACAGTTAATCTGCTGAGCTGACACTCCCAGGGCTGATTATCTACTTGGCGTTCTGGTTATTTACTGCTGCATAAACGTTCTTCTACAACTTAGTTGCTTAAAACAATGACAGGGTTTATTTGGCTTACAAATCTGCCAGTTGGGCAGGGCTAGGTGAAGAGAGCTCATCTCTGCTCCACTTGGCATGAAGTCAGGTGGCCCGGAGGCTGGGGCTGGAATATCTGAAGGCGTCTTAACTCACAGGTCTACCACTTAATATTGGCTCTTGGCTAAGATCTTAGCTGGGCAATTGACGAGAATATCTGCAAGTGGCTTTTCCACATGGCTTGGGCTTCCCCACAATATGGTGGCTGGAGTCGAAGGGTGAGCATTCCCAGAGACAGCCAGGTGGAACTTACATCCCTTTATAACCTTGCTCAGAAGTCGTCCACTGCCATTTCCACCACATTCTATTTGCTGAGGCAATCACATGAGCACCACCCTGGCTCAAGGGGAGGGGAAAGAGACCTCACCTCTAGACAGGAGGCAGCAAGAGGCTGAAAGAGCACCTGGGACCAGAAATATTTGGAAAATTCAATGCCTGCCACAGACAGTAAGTAAGTGCTGGACTCCTCTGGCACTGGGGTACAGAGAAAATTGGACACAGTCCCAGCCTTACGCAGCTCATATTCCAAAAGGTAAGATGGATATACAGCTGGGCTACATGGCATCAAGGAGGAAGTGCACAGAGATTTTTTTTTTTTTTGAGACGGAGTCTTGCTCTGTCGCCCAGGCTGGAGTGCAGTGGCGCCATCTCGGCTCACTGCAAGATCCCCCTCCAGGGTTCAAGTGATTCTCCTGCCTCAGCCTCCTGAGTAGCTGGGACTACAGGCGCTCTCCACCATGCCCGGCTAATTTTTTGTATTTTTAGTAGAGACAAGGTTTCACCATATTGGCCAGGTTGATCTCGAACTTCTGACTTCAGGTGATCCGCCCGCCTCGGCCTCCCAAAGTGCTGGGATTACAGGCGTGAGCCACCGTGCCCGGCCAAGATTTTGTGTTAAAGTTAGTGGAGTTGGTTATGTGCTGGACACCATTCTAGGTGCCTTACATTTAACTTTATGTCAGTTTTATGAACCAGGTACAAATCATAATCGCCATTCTACCTGGGAAGAAACAAAGGCACAGAGAGGTGAAGCAACTTGTCCACAGTCACACAGTGGTAAAGTGCCAGAGCCCGGACTCAGCCCAGGCAGTCCCACAATGGAGTCTGTGCCGCTCACCACGACACCACCTCACCCCTCTTCTCAGATGCCCCCTCATGGGATGCACCTCCTTTCATGGACCTCAACACCTCTGCAGGGAACATGGGCCTGGGTGACTGCACTCTGTCCCTGGGGAGTGAGGAGGGTTCTACCAGGTGGTTTCATTTCAATCACTGTTTTCTGTCCTTGGGGGGTGGGAAGCCCAGAATGGCACAGTTCAGCTCCTGGTCCTATCAACTCACTCTCATCCAGGGCCGATTCCAGAGGGGTGGCCGGGAATGAGGGGTAGGGGCTGCTCTGCTGAACAGGAAGGAACACTGCGTCCATTCTCTTTGTATCTGGGGATCCCCAGAGAAGAATGTAACATGGTATGAAAGAGTGGAATGCCAGCTTCTAGGGGAGCCCCAGCGTCCAACAAGGGCACACACTTTGGGAGTCAGCCAGGCCTGGCCCCAATTCCAAGCTCCTTCACTTCCAGGCAGGATGACCCTGTGCAGGCTACTTCACTGCAGTAACCCACAGTTTTCCCTTCTGTACGTGGGGGGGATATTTTCTCACATGACTTCCCTGATGTGAAATGAGAGAACACATGTAAAGCACCTAGCATGATCCTGCCACGTAGTAGGCAGTCAGTGACCGTCTCTCCCTTTGGCCAGGCCTCCTGGTGTGTGCCCAGACCCAGATCCTGTCCCCCAAGGAATCTGACCAACACACTGCAGTGTGGGGCTTTCACCTCTCGTTTCTATGCACTCTACCACTAGTGATGTGACCTAAGATTATTGTATCATTTTGGCAGCCATATCCCTCAGTGGTTCTCATCAACTGAAATCCTACAGTTCTTTCCACAGGTAGCAGCTGATTCTCAGTGTCCTCCCAGCGGCCATCATAAATGACCTGGCTGCAGTGATAGTTGTGCTATTACAGAAATAGGGAAAATCCCAGGCCACTTCCTCCACGCCTCGGGACCTGTTTCCTTCCACACTAAAGGCTTGCTCAATACCCCAGCAAAGGAGGGATGGGTAAGATTCAGAACCCAGGCCTCCCTCACCCTCCCTCCGATGAGCTCTATTCCTGAGGGGTATTGTCCAGCCATTTGCTCCAGGGAGAAAGATACGAGACGCTCAGTTCCTACTTGGTGATGAGAAGGTGACTGAGAAGGGTGTGTCTACTTCTTCAATGCGGCTCTGCCTCCCAGCCTAGAAACTGACTGAAATAACAACCAACAATATTAAAGGTGGGATGTGGGTGGGAGGTGGAAATCTACATTCACATTGGAAACTAGAGTGTTGTCACGGGCTGTCCACATGCTGCGAGCATTGAACGTGATGCGTTGCCAGAGCTCATGTGGGCTGGAAAGAAGGCACCACCGGGTCACTGCAATCAATGCATAGCTTCCCTTCTGGGAATGGACTTAGTGATCCTGGAAGGGAGGTGCAGATCCTGGCCGGATGAGGGCAGCCATCAGGCTTTGCACATTGACTTTATGTGCTAAGTGCTTCACGTGCTTCATTTATTGAGTCATCACTACAACCATGCCAAGTAGCAAGATCCCACTTCCCTTATCAACAAGGAGACAGACGTTCCAGGAAGTACAGGAACCCGTAGCGGGGCTGAGGGCTGGCTTGATGTTCCCCATGGACTCAGGGGACTGGGGAAAGGGGCGTTAGTGTTTAATGGGAGTTTCATTTGGAGATGAAAAGGTTCTGGAGAGGGATGGTGGTGATGGTTGCATAACAACATGAATGTACTTAATGCTAGTAATTTGTACATTTCCAAATGGTTTAAATGATAACTTTTTTATTCTGTATACTTTACCACATAAAAAAGGTGGGGAGAGGAAGGCAATCACTGCTAGGTTGCTGTGGTACCTCTGCAGGTATATATAAAGGTATCAGGAAGAAAAAGCTAAAATACTCACTTACAGTCTCCCATTGCTTTGCTCCAGAATCCACACACCTGCTCTGTCCCTGCAATGTACATAATTAAAAGAATGCAGGTGCTCAGGCTGATTGAATTGAGCCCACTTCCGTCTCAACTACTGCTATATTCCAGATGGGATAATATGGTCAACCCAAAGTTCTGAGTCTGAAGCATAGCATGCTATGATTATGCCTGTGAATAGCCACTGCAGTCCAGTCTGGGGGACAGAAACAGACCCGCATCTCTTAAAAAAAAAACAGTGCGGCCAGACGTGGTGGCTCACACCTGTAATCCCAGCACTTTAGGAGGCTGAGGCAGGTGGATCATGACGTCAGGAGTTCAAGACCAGCCTGGCCAACATAGTGAAACCCCGTCTCTACTAAAAATACAAAAATTAGCCAGGCATGGTGGCAAGCACCTGTAATCCCAGCTACTCGGGAGGCTGAGGCCGGAGAATCGCTTGAACCCGGGAGGCGGAGGTTGCAGTGAGCCATTGCATTCCAGCCAGGGCGACGACGAAAGACTCCATCTCACACAGACACACACACACACAAAAATGCCATCAACACTGGTGGAGAGGAGGTACTGGCACCAACCTGAGCCTTTCTTCTTTTTAAAAATTATTTATTTATTTGTTTTAGAGACAGGTCACACTATGTTGCACAGGCTGGTCTCAAACTCCTGGGCTCAAGCGATCCTCCAACCTCAGTGTCCCGAAGTGCTGACATTACAGGCTTGAGCCACTGCACCTGGCCTAGCCTTTCTTCTTGAGGTCATCAGAAGGGTTGAAAGACACTTGAAAATAACATCCTCACACTGTGATGCCAACATATTTAATCCTGCATCTGTGAAGGTAAAGTGTTCTAGCAGAGGGTCCGGTTCTCACTGGGCAGCCCTGTTGAGGACAGCAGGAACTGCAGGGGCTGGGGCTATCCAATGACCAAGAGAAGAACAATTAGAGTGGACAGAGCTCAGAGCCCTGCACGTGCGCATGTTGTTCCCCATGTCCCCACCCGACTCTTGTTGCTTTTTGCTGCACTGTTGGGGAGACCCGCTTTCTACTGAAGCTCACTGACGCCATGTCAGGCTCCCCTCATGGACTCTGGGCCTTGCGGAGGGCCACCGTGGTCTGTGGCAGGTCAGAGCATGTAACTAGAGCACACAGCGTGTGGCAGCTGAAAGCTGGGGGGTGAACACGCAGTTGGTGCTTCCTGATGCTGGGCGCAGCAGCTTGGAGTCAGCTCCAGATGCCGCCCAGTGACAGCGGGGCTGTCGGAACCTGCAGCTTGGTGGCCTGCAGCCAATTCCAGTCTGCAAACTTGTTTTGTTTGTCCTGTAAAGTGTTTTAAAAATGTAAGCCTATTTCTGAAAATTGAGAGATTTCACATAAAATTCCACACTTCTAGCATCTCTTTAAAAAAAAAAAAAAGCTGATGCGATGGCTCAGGCCTGTAATCCCAGCACTTTGGGAGGTCCAGGTGGGCAGATCACTTGAGGTCAGGAGTTCGAGACCAGCCTGGCCAACATGGTGAAACCTGGACTCTACCAAAAATACACAAATTAGCCGGGCTTGGTGGTGTACTCCGGTAATCCCAGCTACTTGGGAGGCTGAGGCAGGAGAATTGCTTGAACCCAGGAGGTGGAGGTTGCAGTGAGCCGAGACGACGCCTTTGCACTCCAGCCTTGGCAACAAGAACAAAACTCTGTCTCAAAACAAAACAAAACAAACAAACAAAAACCAAAAAACAAACCAAAGACAGAAGAATTACAATACAACTTTTAAAATTTAATGTAATTTTCATGAAGACAGAATTGAATGATACAACTCTTTCTTTCTTCTCTTTTTTCTTTCTTTCTTTTCTTTCTTTCTTTCTTTCTTTGTTTCTTTCTTTCTTTCTTTCTTTCTTCGTTTCTCTTTCTCTTTTTTCTTTCTTTCTTTTTTCTTTGTTTCTCTTTCTTTCTTTCTTTCTTTCTTTCTTTCTTTCTTTCTTTCTTTCTTTCATTCCCTCCCCTCCCCCTCACCCTCCCTCCCTCCCTCCCTCCCTTCCTTTTTTGTTTTCCTACAAGGTCTTGCTGTGTTGTCCACATTGCAGTACAGTGGCAAGTTCTCGGCTGACTGAAGCCTTGACTTCCCAGGCTCAAGCGATCCTCCCACCTCAGCCTCCCAAGTAGCTGGGACCACGGGTGCATGGCACCAGGCCTGACCAAGTTTTTATTTTTTGTAGAGATGGGGTCTTGCTATGTGGCCCAGGCTGCTCTCCAACTCCTAGATGCAAGTGATCTTCCCGCTTTGGCCTCCAAAGTGCTAGATTATAGGCATGAGCCACCACGCTGGGCTTGCAAACATTTATTGAGTGAATGAGACATTCTTCAGCCCTAAGTAAAGTTGATGGCCTCCTAAGGGATTAGATTGGAAACTCCCACAGTCAGATGTGGGCAGAAGACGAGGAGGCAGCCTCGGAGACTGAGAGGAGCTGCCAGTGAGGACAAAGAAAACCTGCTGCACCGGGATGAACCCCACACTCCTCAGCAGAGCGTGGGCTACCCTGGGCCATCTGCCTGCATTCAGCACTCCGTGGAATTTGTACCATGATTAGTGTGATTCCCAGTGGCCTAGTCCAAGATTTTCTGTTCTTTGTGATGCTATTGCATCATGGATTAACCCAAAAGATGATCTCAGAGATGTGTTCTGTAAGATCCTTCATGGATTTAAAATAAAATTGTCGATGAAAATCGGAGGCATTTCTCTGACCAGTTTCCTCTTCCCTTAAAAGAGCATCTTGCAGCTTTGTATGGTGTTTAATCTAATACACTTCAGCTGCAGTCCCCAAATTAGGGGTCCTTCAGTCTTGGAGACTATGAGGGAGCCTCTGCAGCCAGGGAAAATGCTCCCCGTTATGGGGGGAAGGGTAAAGCAGTAGGGAACACAGCACAATCCCAGCCCTACTGGGAGGGGCGGGAGGGAGGTGTTGCCGTCACCGTGTTAAGTCGATGTTGAGAAACGTTTTAACATCTGGAGCTTTCGTGGGTGGAAATGTGCCTCCAGTCACAACTCCGCATAGCACAGCACAACTTGTGCTATGCATTCGCAGATGTGTTTTCTGCACATATTCTAATGCACTCTCTCTCACACACATGCACACCAGATTTTCCTCCCTGCCTCCAAAATGGGAAATATCTCCTTTACCGCATGATTTTTCCTCTTAATACATTACAGACTCTTTCCATATACGTGAAGAGCGAAAAAAAAAAAAAAGAAGAAGAAAGAAAGTGTGGCTGGGCACAGTGGCTCATACCTGTAATCCTAGCATTTTGGGAGGCCAAGGCAGGTGGATCAGTTCAGGTCAGGAGTTCGAGACCAGCCTGACCAACATGTTGAAAAAAATACATCTCTATTAAAAAAATACATACACACAAAAAAATGTCTAGGCATGGTAGAGGGCACCTGTAATCCCAGCTACTTAGGAGGCTTAGGTGGAAGGATCACTTGAACCTGGGAGGTGAAGGTTACAGTGAGTTGAGATCATGCCACGGCACTCCAGCCTGGGCAACAGAGCAAGACTCCTGTCCAAAAAAAAAAAAAAAAAAAAAAAAAGGAAGAGATGGGGGGAATGCTTCATTAAAGCAGATTGTTTAAATACATTGTGATTAATCCATACAATCAAACTCTAAAGATCTATCTTAAAGAACAAGGCACCTCTCTGTGTACTGAAATGTACTGCATGTACGTTTGTACTGAAATATAAGCATAAGCAAGTATGTATTCTCTATGTATGTGGAAAGAGTCTGTAATGTATTAAGAGGAAAAATCATGCGGTAAAGGAGATATTTCCCATTTTGGAGGCAGGGAGGAAAATCTGGTGTGCATGTGTGTGAGAGAGAGTGCATTAGAATATGTGCAGAAAACACATCTGCGAATGCACAGCACAAATGCTTACTAATGGAGAGCAGGGGTGCTGGCCAGCTTCTACTCTCTCTGTCGTGTGTTTCCATTGTGTTTGACTTACTGATAATTAGTTCACATGACTTTCGTAATCCTAGAGAGGGGACAGCATGTGTGAAGGTCTGAAGCAATAGAATGCGTTTGGGGAAATACTAAAATTGGCCCAAAAAGGGAAAAAGGATGGCAGGAAGAGATGAGAGTGGAAAGGAAGGCGGCAGGCAGAACGCAAGCAGCCAACCAGATTGAGTCGGATTTGATGTGTATTCTAAAGCATCTTGTTTGATGCCGAGGTTGGAAGCATGTCACAATGAGTCAACTAAGCAATAACTAGAATATTATTGATTCCAGAAAGCTTTCTCCTATTTTAACTCTATTTTCAGAACTTCAAGGTCTATGAATTGTTACCCACCTATATAATGAATTAAATTTAACTAAATCCTAGTATTGTGAAAAATTAGTTTTTCACCATTTCTGTTTACTCTTATACTGTCCTGATAAACATATGAATATAATGAGTATGGAATAACCAGTAGTAGAGATTGTCCTCTCCTTCATTCATTCATTTGACAAACATTTAATGAGCACCTACTATGTGCCAGGCTCTGTACTAGGTGCTAGGCATTTATGTGTGAATAAGACAGAGGCAGTTTTTTCTTCCCTCATGGAACTTCAATTCTATTGGCCTATTGTTCTTTCTCATATATCTTGTAAGGGAAGATTTATATTAGTAGTCTACAGAGCATCTATTTAATCTTTTTCTTTTGTCACACCCAGGCACTGTCACAGGGCAGGACAAAGTCTTCAGTAAGATTGGAGAGCACGGTCATTGCCTGGGCGTTTATCTGTGTCCAGTATAACTCAGGTCTGTATTGAGCTGCTCATTTGCTAATACATTCCACCTGATTAAGGTTCGTGGTGTTTCAGAAAAGGCAAAAGAAATGCTCCGGACAGGCAGGTTCAGAATTTGAACCTGTCAAACACAACTTTCACTTGTAAAAGGATAGATTTCTGACTATTCAGATTTGAAAAGGCAATTTAATACCATTTTACAAAACAAAAAGATGATTGCATATTATAAGTGGAAATGTAGAAGATTAGTACCAAAGCATGCCAGACATGACTGTACATATTGGATTTAAAGCCAGTTTCTGAGTATTCAATAGCTTCTTATCCAATCTGTGGATTTTTTTTTGTTTGTTTGTTTTCTGAGAGGGAGTCTCACTTTGTCACCCAGGCTGCAGTGCAGTGGCACGATCTTGGCTCACTGCAACCTTCACCTCCCGGGTTCAAGCGATTCTTCTGTCTCAGCTTCCCGAGTAGCTGGGACTACAGGCACAGGCCACCACACCTGGCTAATTTTTGTATTTTTAGTAGAAGCGGGGTTTCACCATATTGGCCAGGCTGGTCTTGAACTCCTGACATCGTGATCCCCCTGCCTCAGCCTCCCAATGTGCTGGGATTATAGGCGTGAGTCACCATGCCCGGTCAATCTGTGGATCATTTAAAACTCAATTTTATTTCCTCTTGATAAGAGTCAAGGAAAGAAGGGAGAACTTAATTTTGAAGATGAAGGAACCATAATTCCTTTGGGGTAAAATTTAAAAGATTGTTTCTCACAGACCCTATAACATAATCCATAATTCCTTTTATGACTCCTTTTAATTACCTTATTATTTTAAGTATGCTTTAAAGGACAGTATTTGACTAATGGGTTCCCTTTAACTGAACTTGTTTTTAGTTCTGATCTAATACTCCTTTTAAATGGATCAAGTCAAGACAGAATGCTTGTGACAATGGCGATTGAGATTGAACAACTTTTGGCAAAAGTAAGTGTTTTAAAGGACTGTATTTGAGTAATGGCTTCACTTTAACTGAACTTCTTTTTAATTCTGATCTAACACCCCTTTTAAATGGATCAAGCCAAGACAGAATGTTTTTGACAATGGCGATTGATGCTGAACAACTTTTGGCAAGGGTAAGTGCTTTCTGTTAAATGGTTATTTTGCAAATAACTGTGTACTTGTGAGATAGAATCCTGGATTATATTAAGACAGACATGTTTAATGAGATTACCCATTCCATTCAAGATGTGTGCCTCTCCAGGCCACCTGAATTTTGATGACAGCCATTCTCAGGTCATATGATGTTATTTTGGTCTTTATGGATTATGTGGGTGAAATGCTGAATTCTTACTTGTACTCTTTTTTTTTTTTTTGAGATGGAGTCTTGTTCAATCACCCCAGCTGGGGTGCAGTGGCGTGATCTCGGCTCACTGCAAGCTCTGCCTCCAGGGTTCAAGCAATTTTCCTGCCTCAGCCTCCCAGGTAGCCTGGATTACAGGTGCCCACCACCATGCACGGCTTATTATTGTATTTTTAGTAGAGACGGGGTTTCACCTAGTTGGTCAGGCTGGTCTTGCACACCTGACCTCAGGTGATCGGCTCGCCTCAGCCTCCCAATTACTTGCTGTCTTTTTTGTTTTTCATTTTGGTTTGTTTTGCTGTCAACCAAAAGGGGATATAGGCAGAAAATTTGCTTTTAGCTGTTTACAGTGCTTTGTAAAATATTTTGATTTTTTCCCCTTTCTCTGTAGCTCACTGGTAATAATAAAATGGCAGAATGTATCAGCAGTGCAGGTGTCCCCCTCCGTGAATGCGGCCCTGATGCATACATTATAGATGTAGATACGTATTGCAGGTGATATGTTGGGCTCGAGACTTTTTTGTTATTGCAGGATTTTTTTTTTCTTTTTTCTTTTTTTTTAATCGCTGCATAGGATATGTGCACATGTATTTACGGGGACAAAGAGAAAAATCTGACAAAATAAATGCCATGCTATAGGGACTTGCTTTACTTTTTTTTTTTTGGATCAGCATTATAAAATTCTGAAAATATCTAATAGCTCATTGTTTTTCCTGGTGAAGTTGAGTAATATTCATCACTGGGTACATATACTTCCACTCCGGGAGACCTAGCTAGCTAGCTGTAACAGTGAACCAGCCAATGGTCACGTATAGATAATAACACAGTGGGTTAGAGTGTACTTTCATCTGGCTTTGAAGATAATATGGAGGGGGAATGATTTACTATATTTAGTATATTGTTTGAGAAAACATTAAATGTATATGCACCAATAAAACTAAATAAACTCTTAAAGATGTATATGGAAGGTGTGTTAAAAATACAGTAGTACAAATAGGAAGACAATTTTTCTGTGTGTGTGATAGGGTCTCTCTGTCACCCAGGCTGGAGTGCAGTAGTGCAATCACAGCTCATTGCAGCTTTAACCTCCCAAGCTCAAGGAATTCTCCTACCGCAGCCTCCCAAGCAGCTGGGACCACAAGCGCATGGCACCACAAGTGGCTAATTAAAAAAAAAATTTTTTTTTTTTTTTTTTTTTTTTGAGACGGAGTCTCGCTCTGTCGCCCAGGCTGGAGTGCAGTGGCCAGAGATCTCAGCTCACTACAAGCTCCGCCTCCCGGGTTTACGCCATTCTCCTGCCTCAGCCTCCCGAGTAGCTGAGACTACAGGCGCCCGCCACCTCGCCCGGCTGGTTTTTTGTACTTTTTAGTAGAGACGGAGTTTCACCGGGTTAGCCAGGATGGTCTCGATCTCCTGACCTCGTGATCCGCCCGTCTCGGCCTCCCAAAGTGCTGGGATTACAGGCTTGAGCCACCGCGCCCGGCCTAAAAAAAATTTTTTTTGCAGACACAGGGCTTTGCCCTGTTGCTCAGGCTGGTCTCTAACTCCTGTGCACAGGCGATCCACCCACCTTGGCCTTCCAAAGTGCTGGGATTACAGGCATGAGCCACTGTAGCCAGCTGCAAATATTTTTAACATTGAGAAAATTCAGCAACTATTTCTTTCTTTTCTTTCTTTCCTCCCCTCCCCTCCCCTCCCGTTTCTTTCTTTCTTTTTTGACGAAGTTTCGCTCTTGTTGCCCAGGCTGGAGTGCAATGGCACCACCTCGACTCACTGCAACCTCTGCCTCCTGAGTTCAAGCGATTCTCCTGCCTCAGCCTCCCAAATAGCTGGGATTACAGCCGCCACCACGCCCGGCTAATTTTTTGTAATTTTTAGCAGAGACGGGTTTTCACCATGTCGGCCAGGCTGGTCTTAAACTCCTGACCTCAGGTGATCCGCTCATCTCGGCCTTCCAAAGTGATGGGATTACAGGTGCGAGCCCCAGCACCCGGCCCACCTGAATTTTCTTTTTTCTTCCCCAGCCGCGTTACCCTCCTGGTGGAACTCTCCTGTGAGGACAACCAAGGCCTGAATGTGGGCGGGGGAGCACCTCGGGGTTTGCCCAGGCAACCAGCCGGCCCTGGTCCAAGGCATCCTGGAGCGAGTGGTGGACGGCCCTGCGCCCCACCAGACAGTGCGCCTGGAGGCCCTGGACGAGAGCGGTGAGCCCCAGGCCAGGGAGTCAGTGCTGCCTGGCATCCTCCGGCCACCCCACCTGGCTGAGGGGCTGGACCTGGGCCTGCCGGTAACAGCCATCCCTGCCCTTCCTGCTGAGAGGGTGGGCCGCCAAAGCTTATGCAAAAGCAGCCGAGGAAACAGTCCCAGCCCATAAGGCATGGCCCCCTGGCCTTAGTTTCCCCAGTGATAACGACACCGCCAGTGTATCCCCCTCAATTCAGTGGTCAAAGTCAGAACGTGGGATCAGCTGGGCGTGGTGGATCCCGCCTGTAATCCCAGCACTTTGGGAGGCCGAGGCGGGTGGATCACTTGAGGTCAGGAATTTGAGACAAGCCTAACCAACATGGCGAAACCTCTCTACTAAAAACACAAAATAAATTAGTAGGGTATGGTGGCGCACGCCTGTAATCCCAGCCACTCGGGAGGCTGAGGCACGGGATTACAGCCACCAACACACATGGCTAATTTTTGTATTTTTAGTAGAGATAGGATTTCCCCGACTTGGCCAGGCTGGTCTCAAACTCCTGACCTCAAGTGACCCACTCACCTCGGCCTCCCAAAGTACTGGGATTACAGATGGGAGCCATTGCCCCCAGCAGTCTCTGAATTTTTAAAAAGTAATGAATATTCTTAATATCTTTTAAAAATACAGTGGTACAAAAATAAAATAAAATGTTTAAAGATTATTTTGTTCTTTACAATCCTCTTGGTTCTGTTCTTTTTTTGATTAGTTTAGGAATTAAATTTTTGGGGAGAGCTCCAAAATGATGAAATTTGAAAATAAGCTCTATTAGGTGCACTATTAAGTAGAAAGAGCCTCTCAAGTTTTCTCCTAGGCTATTTGAAGTTATTTTATTTGGGAATTTTTTCTTCCTAATTCTGCCTCATAAGCACTGGGAGGTAGAAAGGACAGTGATGTAATGGCTCTGTTTCCCTAGCACTGAATTATTTTCATTTGAAAGAAGTTGGTCACTTTTCAGAAAAGTAATTACAAAGTTATTTTTACCTTTGGTTAATTTGATTTCTTAAATAGCACTTTCCTTGACAGAAATTTACAGTGTAAAGACAATACATAACTGGTTCAGTCAGATGAAAATCCAATAATTAGCTTATGTTGAAACTAGATGTTGATTTATTACAGGATTATACACATGGATTCCATAAAACCCAAGCAAACTTTATGGCAATACGGGAAAGGGAGAATCTCATGAGATCAGTATGAAAAGATATTGAGTAAGTTACCTTTTATATTATTTTGTAGAATATTTATTCAGATTTGGCTTTAGGATATGTCGACGGTTAATTGCAAATTGAGTGGCAGAACCATGGTGGAGATTTCACAGTTTCCAATTCCCATTTCACTGTCTTTGAACATCGCTGCTACAGCGTCATCCTAATCTACTTTTCCGTTTTTATCTCACGCTTCCTCTTATTTTACCATTGGCTCCTGCCAACCTTGACTTTCCTGTCTTAGTTCAAAGTGCAGCTTAGATGGTATCTTCATGGTTTTTTGATCTCTTACCACCCACCCTAAGAATTACAACATTATTTTTATGATCCTCTGCAGATGTGCCAAAAAAAATAAAATTTTTAAAATTATAACATTATCAGTAACTGAAGCTCTCCATGTTTTTCTTCCTGATTATCACCTATCTCTGCCCCCTCCCTTGTCCCAACAATCATATATTAGAAACAATAATACATAGAAACTCATAGCCTTAATGTTACATTATTTAAGGACTCCCAATGTTTTTATGCTGATCTCAATCTATCATTTTAAATATTTTTTAAGGTGAGGTCATTTGGCCTTTCCTTTAATGATCTATTCTAGCATTTGATACACAGTTTTGGAAATTTTTTCACAACTGAACACTACTGACAATGTTAAGTCCCGTGGGCATCTCATTGAAGCTGAAGACTTTCCAATCTGGAGCCATCGAATGATACCTGTCATCGTGTCACTGGTGATAGATTATGTGATAAGTTTCATAAACTGTGATATACACGATTATCAACTATACATTATGTGTACTCTCAGAAACACTTTCCTAGAGATCCTTTATTTTGTTGTAACAGTTTCAACAGTAAGACAGTTGTCAGATTTTTAGTCCTTCAGGACGTGTAAGCCTTTTGTTTAATTTCCGTTCAGTGCATTTATATATACACTTTGAGGAATGCATTGAGAACCTGTGTAGGGGATGCCTTTAATGTGTAGACACTAAGCACCCCCCACACACAATGTGTGGGAATCACTAGAATGCAACCCATTGTAATCACTTGGTTTTTGAAAAATGGGCAGAAAAGATATATTCGTCCATTCCTTCAACTAGCTCCTGAGGACCAACTCTGAGGTAGTCACAGTAGCAGGTAGAAATGAAAAGACCAACGTGGCCCTGCAGGAGTTTATAATCCAGGTGCTGGAGGAAAGTAAGGCAGGTACTCAAGTTAGTATAATCCAAGGCAGAATATGATTAGTGAGATGAGATGATCATAATACCTAACATTATGTGTGTGTGTGTGTGTGTTTCTGTCTGTGTGTGTGTGCGTCTGTGTGTGTGTATGTCTGTGTGTGTATAGTAATTTATACAGTATTTTTTATGTATTATCTTTTTTGGCTTCATAGTAATCTTTTGGTTAAGATAGAAATTATCAGTCTCTTTTAACAAAACTAGGTATAGAGACACTTGTCTAAGGCGAAGCTGCTATGAATGATGGAGTATAGATTTAAATCCAAGTCATCAGTCTCCCGAGTCCAGTGTGTTCTTGGTTATATCATTCTGCCTTCCTCGGTGGTGTTTTCTCCTGTGCTTTGCACAGTAGCCCTGCATCTCAGCCACTATTTCAGTTTTAACAGCAGGACTCTCTTTTGTCTTACCGTATTATTTGTACAGTTAACTTGAATTTTAAAAATTTGGAGCCGGGCACAGTGGCTCACACCTGTAATCCTAGCACTTTGGGAGGCCGAGGCGAGTGGATTGCTTGATTTTAGGAGTTCAAGGCAGCCTGGGGAACATGGTGAAACCTATCTCTGCCAAAAATATAAAAATTAGCCGGGTGTGGTGGTATGCTCCTGTACTCCCAGCTACTTGCGGGGCTGAAGCAGGAAAATCACTTGAAGCTGGGAGGTTGAGGAGCCTGCAGTGAGCCAAGATTGCACCACTTCACTCCAGCCTAGGTGACAAAGTGAGACCCTGTATTAAAAAAAATGTTTTTTGCTTGATTTCAGTGTTCCTTAGGTTCAGCTGGCAGACTGCATGCACCACTATGAAGGAAAACATTCCATTTCAGCAGCTTTCCCAACCCATGTGCTAGATACAAAATCAGTCCTACGTTTTACTTCCTCTTGGAGAAAATAAATATATGAGATATAACAGAAAAAGGAAAAGTAAGAGTTTTTTTGTTTGTTTCAGAATATTGAGTTATTTTGGTGAAAAACATAGTAAACTGTTAGGCCTAAAATAGAGAGGCATTAATATTTATCTGTTTATACTAGATATCATTTTTGGGGGCAAAAGGAAAAGGATTATACATTTTTGTTGTTTGTTCAGAGCTATGAAGAGGTTCCATGTATCTATTTTCAAGATCTCTAGGGTCAGTCAGTTCATCTGACTTTGTATCCTCTGCCAAAAATGTTTTTAAATTTTCTCTTTTGCCCCAGGTCACATAAAAGTGGATCTGGAGTAAACAACAGAAGAACTGAGCTATTTCTGAAAGAACATGACCACCCTCAAAAGTAGATGTTATTGAATGTATGTGCATGATGTGGTTTTCCATGTTTATTAATTCGTTTACTTACGTAACCGATATTTTATGATGTTTATGATAGAAAGTGCTTATCCATGCTAATTCATTCTATTCTCCTAATGACTTTTTCAATAGAAAAGGAATTGCAACTGTTCCGACCATAATGAGAAGAGATCCTGTGCTGTCCAGTATTTCACATCACTTAATTGTTACCTTAATGTTTTGTATTGCCTTCATGTGTTCTTCTCCTTAGCAAGTCTTGCTCTAAAGCTTTTGTCCAATACTACAGGTTGTTAGTAAAAATAATAATGCTGATAACGACTTATGTTTGAATGGCCTGTTACCACTTATATATAAAGAGGCCTTGTAAAGAGACATTAGGGTATACACCAAATTTTAAAAAAGTTTTTATTTTCCAAGATTTCAGAAGAAAATACTTAAATACTTGAATGAACTCTACATATATATATATTTTAAAACAAGTCACCGTAGTCTGCTTCATTATTTTTCTGCTTTTCTCTGAAATGTACAGATTTCTTTGCCCTTGGCTTTGTATTTTATTGTAGAACTTACAGATCAGAAAATGACTTATCTCTGTGGACTTAGCCTATAAGCACTTGAGCAGCTTGTATCCGTGAGAGTTAAGTGTCAGGAATTATGTTGATATTTGCTACTGAATGTCATAAATTAGTCATGTCTTATGGGCTTAACACACTGTTCAATTTATTTTTCTTTAAAAGTCACCACTTTAAATATAAGCTGTTGAAATCAAAACACAGAAAGATCCAGACATTTTTAGAAGCCTGGGTGCTCCTAGCGTTGGATCTAGTTTTCTGCATCTGTTGGATGTTATTGGTTCGCACAAGGGGCCAGTCTCTTCTAGAGCATGTTTAGTTTGTGGTATTCATAGCTTTGGTAGTTCTCTTTGTATCTGACAAAGACCACTATAAAAAGAATTTTGCATTGCATCCAAAATTATATGATTCTATTTTTGGGGAACACAGTAATTTAAGGGATAGCATATTCTAGTAGCACAAAATACAGATTAGATTGCATCAATATTTAATGATATCTCAGTATCAATAAATACTGAAAACAAAATCAGTATTTATTGCCTCAAGAAGAAACTTTCTAAGTGCTTTGGGGAAGAAGTGGCAATATTTTTTTGAAATAACTTTTTTGGAATCACAAAAGCTATAACTGTGCTTTTGTCATAGTGCTCATTTTCTAAAGTATGGATAGTTCAACAACACAAAAAGAAAAATTGAAATCACACATTACTACAAATTCTGTAACTTTATTTTTACAGTTCAGTAGATTGCAAGCCTTTTCCCATGTAGTTTGACTTTTTAAAAATATATGGTGCATATATTGCATAATACAGACAAACCGTAAATTATGTAACCGTTTTTTCTGTTTTTACTATTACGCATAGTAAGTCTTTGCATGTATCCATCATTATTTCCTTATGATAATTCCTAAATTAGAATGACAGGATTAAAGAACACACTCATTTGCAAAGATTCTTCTATAATATTGCCAAATTTCCAAGTCTGATTTTTTTGCAGTAGGATCAGACTTTTTATGGCTACAACTATATTCAAGCTTTTGTTTCTTCATAAATATTGTTTTTGCATGATAATATAAATTTTTACTTGTCCCAAAAGCACATATTTTTGACTGGAAAAAGAGTAAATCAATGTTTGTAAATGAATGCTCCACACATACACACACACAATTAACTTTGTAACGAATTGTTTTTACCAGCTCTCCTTAATACTCTTTTTATCTAAAAATCAGTGTTTTTAGGTTTTAGCAGTTTGTGTTACGGAGGAGAGAAATTTGTTTTCCTATAGGGTGGATAAGGTAACTTTCATTTTTGGCTTGCTTTCCCTGAGTCTGCAGTCAGAAGAAAATACTGACTTTGAATTAGTGTCAAGCTTGTAGCTTTTTGTTTTTCACTGGACTGTTGATATATTCTTAGAAGCTTTTTGGTTGCTATTTGGATTAATTTCTCTTCCTTCCCACAGTTGTTCTCTTTCAGTACTCCCTGGTATTTTTCTTCTTCAAAAGTACCTAGTTAATTTTGTATTTTAAAGTTCTTCGCTCACCCCAAGAACTTCTGCCTTTATAATCGTTTCCCTCTTCATATTTATTTTATACAAGATATATGGCTGATTATATCGTTGCTGTCTTTACAGATGGAGAGTTAAGGAGTAAAGGTGACAGACAAACTGGATTACCTCAAACACTGAAATGCTACGATTCGTCCAGAATCATACATTCATTACCGGACCAGGCATATGGTGCTTTTTCCTCTAGAAGCATTTTGTCATTTTGAATAAAATAGGTCTTCTGTATTTACATTAATGAAGTTGACAACTTTCAGAGGTTTTCAGTGGCGAAGAGAAACTTGAATGAGATAACTTACGCTAACAGAAAAAGCCTCATCTCTTCTGGATTCCTTTAATGCCGGTGGTCATCACCAGGTGTAGATCAGCCACCCTTTACCCAGGCTGGGACCTCCACCTTCTCATCTACAGGTGTATCACCTCAGAAATCTTCTGCATCTCACTGTCACCCAACACATTTTCTCCTTCCAAGCCTCTGCAGTCTCACGAGTTTGTCTGTATTTTTCTTCTTATAACCTACCTCGCTACCCTCGCCCGCCTGGATCTCATAGGAGATTAACTGAAATCCTCCCAACATTGGGCCTTTCCTGTGCCCCTGTCTTCCTTCTGTACCCTGGTAAAATACCAGCCCAATCGAGTCTGTTGTTCTACTTCTGTATCTGAGGGCTAAAGAAAAAGCAACTAGTCATACAGATGAACCCTGTTTTAAAGTAACTGTTAAATCTTTTCAACCTCATCTGAGTGCTCAGCCTTGCCTGATGCCTTTTCCTTGCCCGGCCCTGTTTAGTTCTCTCATTCTCTTCAACATCTTTACCCAATCTCCTTCCCCCTCTTGACCTTCCTGTCTGTTCATCTGATACAGAGGTTCTTAGCTCCTACTTCATTGAGATGTTTAAGGTTTTGCTCTTTTCTACAAATTGACCTATAGGGGTATCCCTCTTTACCCCTTTCCTATAGTTGTTAGGGGATAGAATATTTGTCCTGAGAAGGCCAATACATGCATCGGACACTTGTCTGTATCCCCATTTACTATGTAAGTATTTTACTCTTCAGCCATCCGGTACGCTGGCTCTGTCTCTGGTTTACACCTGCTGTCTCTGTGTCAGTACTCATTTCCGCTTTAGCGCATTGACTTCCTCCCTCACAACACTACTGAACTTGTCAATAGGCACACCGGTGATCTCCTGCATGCCAAGTCTCACGGATATTTTTCTTCACGTTGTTTGGCTGCTGCTCTGCCTGACTTGATATTATAATCTCCTTTCCTTGAAATCCTAGGCTACTGTAGCACAACACTTTACTGGTTCTCCACTTACCTTCCTTACTTCTCTTTTGTTTTTGTTTTGTTTTGTTTTTGTGAGTCCCTTCAGATGTGACCTAGGAATCCTTTTAAACACAGTGCTCCAGGCAGTAATTAGTTGGAGTTAGTTCACAAGATACAATTTATTTGCCCTCCACTGTTGATTTTCAGCTCCATTATTTGTCCTTGACATGCCTGTCTATAAAAACACTTTCTCCTTCCCAGAGATGGCAGCTAACAACAAGACCTAGCAAAGAGAAATGGGAATTTTCATTCACAATTTCATAGGGAAAGCAATTGGTAAGATTATTTTACTGCCAAGGATGATAAAATTAATGAGAGAGTTGAAGAAAGAGGCATGAATTCTGAAATTGTCTAGAACCATCTGAGAGGTAACGCTGAGGAGTTTTATCCATACTTGTAGACTGTGATTGTTTCATAGAAGTACTCTCTGATTTATGGACATGCCACTGATTACCACTAGAATTACAGATTGGGCACATTAAGCACATCAGCGTAAAAATTCTTGACGTTTTAAAAATACCTCTGGCCGGGTTTCAGAGTACTCATGATATCTAAAATAATGCCATGATTTGTTGGTTTCTGAAGTATAATTTTGTTTAGTCACTTGTATGATAAGAACATATAGACTTCTTGCTGGGGGCATTGGCTCATGCCTGTAATCCCCACTACTCAGGAGGCTGAGTCAGGAGGATTGCTTGAGGCCAGGACTTTGAGACCAGACTGGACAATATAGCAAGACTCTGTCTTTAAAAAAATAATAATAAATAGATTTCTTGGTTTGTAGGGTTAACTTTTTTTTTTTTTTTTCATTTTCCTCTCATTGATTTGCCACTTTTATCTGACTAAGATACCTTAAGTTTCTTTATTCCTTGGATTGGTATAGTGAAATGACTAGGGCAGGGTTTTGAAACCAGAGAGACCTGGGTTCAAATCCTGGTGTCGATTGTATATTTTGGGGGCAAGGGCCTTAATTCCTCTGGCTTTCCAGTGTCTTTTAAATGGGTAAAATAACCCTTACTTTGTGGAATGTTGCAAAGATTAGAGAGGATATATGTAAAATGTTTACCTATTATGGTGCTTGATATGTAGTAGACAAATTCTAAAATTACACTGAGCCATTTTGCCCATAGTGGCTTTAGAATAGAAAAGTATACTCATACATTAGAATTGTGCACCTAGAGCTAAGTGACTCCAGCCCTGTGGAACCCTTCAATGCCAAAATGACATGTAGGACTAGATAGATGAATGTCACCTGACCCTGACTGTCTATTAAAACTCACTGTATTGGGCCAGGCGTGGTGGCTCACGCCTGTAATCCCAGCACTTTGGGAGGCCAAGGCGGGTGGATCCATTAGGTTAGTGAAAAAGTAATTGCATTTTTTTGCTATTTTTTTAAGCAGTGGCAAAAACCATAATTACTTTCACACCAACCTAGTAGTTCTTCCTGATTATTACTGTGGTGTTTACCTACTGGTGCTTTTCTATTTCTATCAGTCACTTTATATTTATTACTTATAATTCTGCAAGGGAAAGCTATCTGTCCTCCACCATTTTATTTAGTTATATCAGTATAGGCTCATAGACATTTATTTTATGCTGTGGGCTATAATCCAGCACGTTAATTACTTTATTGTTCAGATCACTCCATATTTGGCCATTGGCAGCTCCTTCAGGTTAGCGGCTGTCATTTGGCAATGTCTCATTCTTTTTGAGCACTTCCTGCACTTTCTGGTGTCACAAGATGTTTGTGGATCATCTTGTATTGTCCCTGCCTCGGCTCTAGAATCAAGTACTTCTTTAAGCAGCCTTGGTTCCTGTTACTGGAGAATGGTGTTTGGAAACCATCACATGGATGTTCAATGTGTTCATTGCTGTTGACATGTCATTGCTTCGAGGCTCTCTCAGTGGAAGTTTTTTTTCTTAAATTCCTGAAATAAACTCTACTTGATTATGATATATTTATTATCTTTTTAAATACGTCACTGGTTTTATTTTGTTAAGAATTTCTGTATTTTCTTGTGAGGCATATTGTAATTTTCTATTCTTGAGATGTTTTTGTCTGATTTTAATATAAAGGTAATATTGGCCACATCAAAGGAGTTGGGAATTATCCCCTTTTCTACTTTCTGAAAGCATTTATACAGGCTTTTGTTACTTCTTCCTTAAATGTTTGATGGAATTTACCAGTGAGTCTGTTTCATCCTGGAATTTTCTTTGTGACACGATTTTTAAATTACAAATACAGTTTATTTTGTAGCTATAAGACTATGGCTCTGCTTGGATTTATCTCTAGACTGAGTGGGTTACTGTGATTGGCCTTGCACAAGGCACAAATCCACCCTGTGGCCAGGGAACTTAGAAAGTCTGTTATTAGAAGAAGAGAATGTGGCATATTCAGGGCTCCAGAGAAGTTATCAGCCAACAGGCCTCTTCAGCTTAGGTTTATTATGCTTTCTTCTATACACCAAACCATAGACATGGAAATAGTCCTGGCAGAGTGGCTCACACCTGTAATCCCAGCACTCTGGGAGGCCAAGGTGGGCAGATCACGAGGTCAGGAGTTCGAGACCAGCCTGGCCAACATATTTTCTGAAACCCCGTCTCTACCAAAAATACAAAAAATTAGCCGGTGTAGTGGCGGTCACCTGTAATCTCAGCTACTCAGGAGGCTGAGGCAGGAGAATCCCGTGAACCCTGGAGGAGGAGGTTGCAGTAGGCCGAGATCATGCCACTGCACTGCAGGCAACAGTGTGAGACTCGGACTCACAAACAAACAAAAAAGAAATGGTATTTAAGCACAATTTTTTTCCTATTATTTACAGAAGTGAATTTTTACTTTCCATTCCGCCCTGTCTCCCCAACAGTTTATTATTAACCCTATGGGCCAGTGGAGCCAGTAGTGATAAACCCACTACCTGAATCTCCAGTGTCATCCCTTTCTTCCCACTCCTTCCATATCATCCTCTCCCTTCACACACCAGGAACCAGCCACACGGGCCTCCGTTCATTTCCTTTCATGAAGATACACAGCCCTTTCCCTTATCTTTGTATTTCTACTTTATCTGCTTAGAATCCTCTTCTCTTAGTTCCTTTGACTTCTTTATGGCCTGAGCTCACTTCTCAACTCCACACAGAGGACTCTTCAGTCTTACATTTTTATTTAACAAACTATCTTTTGTGTTTCCTTTGTAGCATTTATGGCACTCTGTAATAATTTGCTCTTCTTGTTTTTTTATTATCTGACCCTCTTTGAATGTAAGCTTCGTGAGGGCAGGAAGTTGGTTAGTCTAGTTATGGATGGTATTGGGTCCCATTTCCCGTTGAATCATAGACATTTAATATGTATTTCTTATATGAATAAATGGATCTATACAAAAGGTTTTAATTTTGATTTCATATATATATATGAATATACATCTGTGTCCCGATGTGTTAATAACCTGTTTTATTTATTCACTTTCTCCCGAAGTATTTATTTATTTATTTATTTTTGAGTTGGATTCTCACTCTGTCGCCCAGGCTGGAGTGCAGTGGCATGATCTCAGCTCGTTGCAACCTCCACCTCCTGGGTTCAAGTGATTCTCCTGCCTCAGCCTCCCTAGTAGCTGAGATTACAGGCCCACGTCACCACACCTGGTTAATTGTTGTGTTTTAAGTAGAGACGGAGTTTCACCATGCTGGCCAGGCTGGCCTCCAACTCCTGACATATTGATTGAATTCATTCATGCTGTGTACAAGATATTGGTCCAGTTGTTAAATGTATGCATGAAATCTGATTTTGAGGACTAAAGGGGATATTAATGTAACCAATTATTTTGTGCTTTGCAAAATAAATTCCCCATAAAATTCCTTTTAATCAAATTATTATACAGTATGTAATCAAAGTCTTTGGCAAACATCTCTTATTACAGATGAGGAAACAAGATTCAGAGAGGATAGAGGCAGGCCAAGGTCTCATAACTATTTAGAAGTAGGTGGCGGGCGCCTGTAGTCCCAGCTACTCGGGAGGCTAAGGCAGGAAAATGGTGTGAACCCGGGAGGCGGAGCTTGCAGTGAGCCGAGATTGCCGCCACTGCACTCCAGCCTGGGCAACAGAGTGAGACTCCATCTCAGAAAAAAAAAAAAAAATAGAGCTCTCACTAAATGCGTATTTCCTAACCGATTCCCACACGTGTGCCACATCACACTGCCCTCTCTGTGATTTTCTCCTTTAAATGTTGTCATTGTATTTTTCTTTCATTGAATTTGTATTTCATTGTATTTGTATTTTATTTTCATTGTATAACCACCATGGCATAATATTACTGAGAACTGAAAGACCAGTTACACTGTGTGTCTTTTTTTTAAAAATATTTAAAATGAAACAATAATCTGTATATGTTGGCATGTCCCTGTGGTCCCAGTTACTCAGGAGGCAGAGGTGGGAACATTTTTTGAGCCCAGGAGTTGAAGGCTCCAGTTAGCTGTGACCATGCCACTGTACTCCAGCCTGGATGACAGAAAGTGACCCTGTCTCTAAAAAATAAAAATAAAAATAAGGCCGGGCATGGTGGCTCATGCCTGTAATCCCAACACTTTGGGAGGCCGAGGTGGGTGGATCTTTTGAGACTGGGAGTTCGAGACCAGCCTGGCCAACATGGTGAAACCCCATCTCTACTAAAAATACAGAAATTGACCAGGTGCTGTGACTCATGCCTGTAATCCCAGCACTTTGGGAGGCCAAGGTGGGTGGATCACCTGAGGTCGGGAGTTTGAGACCAGCCTGACCAACTTGGAGAGACCCCGTCTCTACTGAAAATACAAAATTAGCCGGGCGAGGTGGCGCATGCCTGTAATCCCAGTTACTCAGGGGGCTGAGGCAGGAGAATCACTTGAACCTGGGAAGCAGAGATTGCGGTGAGCTGAGATCGCGCCATTGCACTCTAGCCTGGGCAACAAGAGCGAAACTCAGTCTCAAAAAAAAAAAGAAAAAAAGAAAATTAGGTGGACATGGTGGCACGTACCTGTAATTTCAGCTACTCGAGAGACAGAAGTAGGACAATCGCTTGAACCCACGAGTGGGAGGTTGCACTGAGCTGAGATCATGCCACTGCAGTTCAGCCTGGGCGACAGAGCGAGACATCGTCTGAAAAAAAATGAATAAATAAAAGTATAAATATAAAATAAAATAGGATAATAGGCTGGGCGTGGTGGCTCACGCCTGTAATCCCAGCACTTTGGGAGGCCGAGGTGGGCAGATCACCTGAGGACAGGAATTTGAGAGCAGCCTGGCCAATCTGGTGAAACCTCATCTCTACTGAAAAAAAAAAAATACAAAAATTAGCCGGGCACCATGCTCAGTGCCTGTAATCCCAGCTACTAGGGAAGCTAAGGCAGGAGAATTGCTGGAACCCAGGAGGCAGACATTGCAGTGAGCCAAGACAGCACCACTGCACTCCAGTCTGGGCGACAGAGCAAGACTTCATCTAAAAAAAAAAAAAAAAAAATCAGATTATAACAACTATGAATGGAGTAATTTGTAGACTCTTGCAATTCAAGAATTTGATGTTAGCTTTCTCAACTATTTATGAACCCTAAAGGTTCATGATGCACAGTTCTGTTGAGATGGAAACCTGAACGCTGTGTGCAGTGGAGGTGGTGTTGAGGACGTCGCTTGGCAGATGAGAAAACCTCACCCATCTGACAGCAGCATTTACACCTTCAGCTTCACTTTTACCTTCATATTTGCTGCTTATTGTTATTTACATGGTAACTAGCATGAACGATTTATATATGCACATACGTATTCTTTGTCTCTTGTGAAATATTACACCAAAGAGAAAACACCATTGTGAAGTTAGTGATAGTAAAGTAGCCCCAGACACAGCGCTCTTCAGTGGAAACATGGGAAGTTTATGGAGGAAGCTCTGTGTCATAGTGATAGCCGTAAACTTTGGAATATGCAAAGATCTTGGCGTATACCACTCACCTATACCAGGGGTTGTTTGTACAGTAGAGAATTGCATTTTGAGCTTATGAGAACTGGTAGCATTGGATTATTGCACTTTATAGCTATCACTGCATTCATGGGGTATTTTAAGATTTCATGTCAAAGCTCCATTTGTCTCAGATGGTGCAATTGTCTGCCATATTGAAATAGGTGGCAAAGCAAATTAATATTACCCTGAAACAAGACTTTGTTTATTTTATTTATTTTATATTTATTTTTTTTGAGAAGAAGTCTCACTCTGTTGCCCGGGCTGGAGTGCAGTGGCGCCATTTCGGCTCACTGCAACCTCCACCTCTGAGGTTTAAGTCGATTCTCCTGCCTCAGCCTCCTGAGTAGCTGCGATTACAGGTGCATGCCACCACACCCAGTTGATTTTTGTGTTTTTCGTACAGACTGTGTTTCACCATGTTGGCCAGGCTGGTCTCGAACTCCTGACCTCAGGTGATCCACTTACCTTGGCTTCCCAAAATGGTGGGATTACAGGCGTGAGCCACAGCACCTGGCCAATTTTTTTTTTTTTTTTTTTAGTATACTTTAAGTTCTGGAATACATGTGCAGAATGTGCAGGGTTGTTACATGGGTATACATGTGCCATAGTGGTTTGCTGCACCTAGCAACTCATCATTTAGGTTTTAAGACCCCGCACGCATTAGGTATTTGTCCTAATGCTCTCCCTCCCCTTGCCCCCAACCCCCTGACAGGCCCCCGTGTGTGACGTTCCCCTCCCTGTGTCCATGTGTTCTCATTGTTCAACTCCCACTTATGAGTGAGAACATGCAGTGTTTGGTTTTCTGTTCCTGTGTTGGTTTGCTGAGAATGATGGTTTCCAGCTTCATCCATGTCCCTGAAAAGAATATGAACTCATTCTTTTTTATGGCTGCATAGTATTCCATGGTGTGTATGTGCCACATTTTCTTTATTCGGTCTATCATTGATGAGCATTTGAGTTGGTTCCAAATCTTTGCTATTGTAAACAGTGCTGCAATATAAACATATGTGTGCATGTGTCTTTATAGTAGAATGATTTGTAATCCTGTGGATATATGCCCAGTAATGGTATTGCTTGGTCAAATGGTATTTCTGATTTTAGATCCTTGAGGAACCGTCACACTGTCTTCCACAATGGTTGAACTAATTTACACTCCCACCAACAGTGTAAACGTGTTCCTATTTCTCCACATCCTTTCCAGTACCTGTTGTTCCCTGACTTTTCAATGATCTCCATTCTAACTGGCATGAGATGGTATCTCATTGTGGTTTTGATTTGCATTTCTCTAATAACCAGTGATGATGAGCTTTTATTCATGTTTGTTGGCTGCATAAATGTCTTCTTTTAAGAAGTGTTTGTTCATATCCTTCACCCACTTTTTGATGTTTTTTTTTTTTTCTTGTAGATTTGTTTAAGTTTCTTGTAGATTCTGGATATTAGACCTTTGTCAGATGGATAGATTGCAAACATTTTCTCCCATTCTGTAGGTTGCCTGTTCACTCTGATGATAGTTTTTTGCTGTGCAGAAGCTCTTTAGTTTAAGTGTTTATTTTAATATTTGTGTAATAATGTCCAGTTTTATCAAGCAGAATGATCTACATAGGAGCTTTTACGCAGAACTCATTGTTCTTCACTTAGAGCTTGTTAGTCCCGTAGTAAAGTCAAATCCATCTTCAGTTGCTACCTGCCTTTGTTACACAGTTAAACTTGAGTTGGAGATGCTCTGCCTTAGGGAGGAATTTTCACTCCCCAGATGTGTTTGTGTAATATAATGTATTTTCCCCCTTTCCCCTGTGGAAACTTTGTGGAAGATTATTTCAGTGTTAACCTTGATTGATATTTTAGTAATGGAACAAGTGTCTGTCACTCCTTTATTCATTTATTTATCAAGCACTTAATGGGTGTCTTCTGGGTGCCAGACACTGCGCTAGACTCTGGGGAGTCAAAGGTGAATCACACTGAGTCTCTACCCCCTGGGAATTCATTCTGGTGAGAGAAATTGTAAACAAACCATTACGATCCTATGGGATATTTTTTACAGTATGAAATGAGATAATGTGTGTGAAAAACTTTGTAAACTTTACACAGTTAAGATTTTTTTCTCCAGTGCATAGCATGATGCCTGACATATTTTAATTGCTCTTTATACCCTTGAATGAACTGGTGAAGGGCCAAGAGTTATGAGAGTATAATACTAGAGTGGAGACGAATTCGTTCTGCCTGATGGACTGGTGGGATGCGGAGGCTTCTAAGAATATCACTTTTGAACCGGACTTGGAAATATAAGTTGTTTAAGAATCGAGAAAGGAGCATCTGAGGGGGGCAGCTATGAGTCACTAAAGTGCCTTGATTTAGACGAACCACATATCTACAGGCTTACACAGTTTACAAGACGCTTTTGTTTACAGTATCTCTTTTGAGCCTTATGACAGGTCCATGAGGTGAGTTCATACAACCAAGAGAAGCCTTGACCAGAATCTGGGTTCTAGGGTGTAAGAGAGAGCATCTGGCCGGTTTATTCTGTACAGTTTCATGGATGTTATGATTGCTAATATTATTGTATTTCTATTATTATATTTGTGAAAGCATGGTTTTCTGAGTTACAAGTATGTGAAAGACAAATGTATACATGTAATGAAACGTACAGTTCTATTTTTATTTCTCTGAAGAAGGTTAGCTTGTATTAATACATGAGGAGTTTTTTCCAGAGGTTTCAGAAACAAGTTAGAAAATGCTTCCATAATATTTCATAGATTCTTTATGATTCAAGCAGCTTATCAGGATTTCAGTCTGTTTAAACTATTTATCTAATGAACAGTGAGTAGAAACTCTGAGCTCTACATTCTCTTGTAAGCTTTCGTTTTCTGTTACAGTTGAACAAATTTGTTGACATTTTTATTTTTTACACCAAAATGTTTGGTTAAAATACTTTGGGGAGAAAAAATACAAGAACTTTGTTCTCATTTATAGATGACTTCCTATTTTGTATATGTTGTCTCCTGTATGTATTAAGACAGTGAAGTATTGGTGAAAAAATAGTAAATAGATCAATGGAACAGAATAGGCACCCCAGAAATAGACCCATACAAATAGAGTCAGCTGATTTTGGCAGAGGAGCAAAGGCAATTTAATGGAGAAAACATTGTCTTTTCAACAAATAGTGCTGGAACAACTAGACAACCACATGTGGAATAATGAATATAGACTCTGATCTTACACCTTTCCCAATAATTAACTCAAAACAGGTCATCGACTTAAATGAAAAACACAAAACTAGAAAATTTCTAGAAGTTTAATAACATAGGGGAAAATCTAGGTGACCTTGGGATTGGCAATGAGTTTTTAGATGCAACACAAAAACACCATCTACAAAAGAGAAAATGAATAAGATGGACTTCATTAAAGTGAAACATGTCTGCTGTGCCAGTGACACTGTTAAGAATGAAAAGACAGGTGGGCGTTGTGGCTCACACCTGTAATCCCAGCACTTTTGGAGGCTGAGGCAAACAGATCATGAAGTCAGGAGTTCAAGACCAGCCTGGCCAACATGGTGAAACCCCATCTCTACTAAAAATACGAAAATTGTCTGGGCATGGTGGTGGGCACCTGTAATCCCAGCTACTCGGGAGGCTGAGGCAGGAGAATAATTTGAACCCGAGAGGCTGACATTGGTTCATGGGATTTAAGTAAAGAAGTTATCTCTATAATACGAAAGTGCAAGGTTGGCTGGGCGGTGGCTCACGTCTGTAATCCCAGGACTTTGGGAGGCTGAGGCGGGGAGATCACAAGGTCAGGAGTTCAAGACCAGCCTGGCCAACATGGTGAAACCCTGTCTCTACTAAAAACACAAAAATTAGGCCAGGCATGGTGGCTCATACCTGTAATCCCTGCACTTTGGGAGGCCGAGGCAAGTGGATCACCTGAGGTCAGGAGTTCAAGACCAGCCTGGGCAACATGGTGAAACCCCATCTCTACTAAAAATACAAAAGTTAGCTGGGCTCAGTGGCACGTGCCTGTAATCCCAGCTACTCGGGAGGCTGAGGCAGGAGAGTTGCTTGAGCCCGGGAGGCGGAGGTTGCAGTGAGCTGGGACTGCACCACTGTACTCTAGCCTGGGCGACACAGCGAGACTCCATCTCAAAAAAAAAAAAAAAGTACAAAGTTGAAGCAGCAAGTGCTGATGTAGAAACCATAGCAAGTTTTTCAGAAAATCTAACTAAGATCATTGATAAAGGTGGCTCCACTAAGCAACAGATGTTCTATGTAGAAGAAACAGCCTTTTGGTGGAAGAAGATGCCATTTAGGACTTTCCTCCTAGAAACGAGAAGTCAGCGCCTGGCTTCAAAGCTTCAAAGGACAGCTGACTCTCTTCTTAGAGGCCAGTCTAGCTGGTGACTTTAAATTGAAGCCATTGTTTGTTCACCATCCCAGAAATGCTAGAGCCCTTAAGAATTATGTTCCATCTACTCTGCCTGTGCTCTGTAAATTTAACAACAAAGCCTGGAAGACATCTGGTTACAGCATGATTTGCTGAATATTTAAAGCCCACTGTGGAGACCTACTGCTAAGAAAAAAGAATTCTTTAAAAATACTATTTCTTTTTGACAACGCACCTGGCTCCTCAAGATCTCTGGTGGAGATGCACAAGGAGAGGAATACTGTTTTCATGCCGCCAACACAACATGCATTCCGAAGCCCGTGGTTCGAGGAGGGATTTTGACTTTCAAGTCTTCTTAGTTAAGAAATACATTTTGTGAGGCTAAAGCTGCCATAGATAGTGATTCTTCTGATGGATCTGTGCAAAGTAAATGGAAAGCGTTGTGGAAAGGAGTCACCGTTCTAGATGCCATTAAGAACATTCATGAGGAGGTCAGAATAGCAACATTAACAGGAGTTTGGAAGAAATTGATTCCAACCACCCTGGATGACTTTGAGGGGCTCAAGCCTTCAGTGGAGAAAGCAACCACAGATGCGGCAGAACTCGCAAGAGAACTAGAATGAGAAGTGGAGCCTGAAGATGTGACCAAATTGCAACAATCTCATGATAAAACGTGAACAGGTAAGGAGTTGATTTTAACAGATAAGCAAAGAAAGTGGTTTCTTGAGATGGATTCCACTGGTGAAGATGCTGTAAACATTGTTGAAATGACAACAAAGGATTCAGAAGCATGTAGAAATTTAGTTGATAAAGCAGCAAAGGGGTTTGAGAGGATTGACCCCAATTTTGAAAGAAGCTCTACTGGGGGCAAAATGCTACGAAACAGCTTCACATGGCACAGAGAAATCTCCTCTCTAGGCCCCAGTTGTTTCTAAGTGAAGAGAATTTTAGAATCAATCTCATAGAAGTGTTGGGAGGATGAAGTTAAAACAAGTAAGACATTTAGGAGAAGACGTGGCTCATAACAAGCTCTCCATGAATATTAGCTATCTTTATTCTTAACAAAATTACCAAATTAATAGATTGTCTGCTCTGCTCATTTGCACTAAATTTAGTGGTTTATTTCATTTATTTTATCTTCATAAGGCAGTTGGTGCAAAATTAGTTTGTTGATCTGGGCAATAGAATTCTTTTTTTTTTTTTTTTTTTTTTTTTTTTTGAGATGGAGTGTCTCTCCATTGCCCAGGCTAGAGTGCAGCGGCACCATCTCACCTTACTGCAACCTCCATCTCCAGGTTCAAGCGATTCTCCTGCCTTAGCCTCCTGAGTAGCTGGGACTACAGGCACCCACCACCATGCCCGGCTAATTTTTCTATTTTTAGTAGAGACAGGGTTTCACCATGTTGGCCAGGATGGTCTTGATCACTTGACCTCAGGTGATCCACCTGCCTCGGCCTCCCAAAGTGCTGGAATTACAGGCATGAGCCACCACATAGGGGCAATGGGCATGTTTTTAACAGTTATTCTCCTAGCGAACATCATTTTATATTTTCTGTCTTAGCACAAACAAGCTTCAGTCTTACTGACGTGTGTTAAACTGTTCCCCCATTTATACTTCAGCTGGTTTGCGGTTTTTAATAATGTAGATACAAATGTAGGGAATATTTATATGTATATAACTTTTCACTTTTAAAACGTTGTGATAGGCCAGGCACAGTGGCTCATACCTATAATCCTAGCACTTTGGGAGACTGAGGCAGGCGCATTGCCTGAGCTAAGGAGTTCAAGACCAGCCTGGGCAACACAGTGAAACCCTGTCTCTACTAAAATATGAAAAGAATTAGCCAGACGTGGTGGCGTGCACATGTAGTCCAGCTATTCAGGAGTCTGAGGCAAAATAATTGCTTGAACCTGGGAGGCGGAGGTTGCAGTGAGCCAAGATCGCACCACCACACTTCAGCCTGGGAGACAGAGTGAGGCTCTGTCTCTTAAAAAAAAAAAAAACTGTGATAAGGTCGGGCATGGTGGCTCGTGCCTATAATCCCAGCACTTTGGGAGGCTGAGGCAGCCGGATCACCTGAGTTCAGGAGTTTGAAACCAGCCTGGCCAACATGGTGAAACTCCATCTCTACTAAGAAAAATACAAAAATTAGGGGCCGGAAGCGGTGGCTCACGCCTGTAATCCCAGCACTTTGGGAGGCCGAGACGGGCAGATCACAAGGTCAGGAGATCGAGACCATCCTGGCTAACATAGTGAAACCCCGTCTCTACTAAAAACACAAAAAATTAGCCGGGTGTGGTGGCGGGCGCCTGTAGTCCCAGCTACTCGGGAAGCTGAGGCAGGAGAATGGCGTGAACCTGGGAGGCAGAGCTTGCAGTGAGGGGAGATCGCGCCCTGCACTCCAACCTGGGTGACAAGAGAGACTCCGTCTCAAAAAGAAAAAAAAGAAAAAGAAAAATACAAAAATTAGCCAGGCATGGTGGCAGGTGCCTGTAATCCCAGCTACTCGGGAGGCTGAGGCACCAGAATAGCTTGAACCCGGGAGGCAGAGGTTGCAGTGAGTCAAGATCGTGCCACTGCACTCCAGCCTGGGCGACAGAGCAAGACTCCATCTCAAAAATAAACAAATAAATAAATAAGTAAATAAATAAATAAAATTAGCTGGGTGTAGTGGTGCATGCCTGTGGTCCCAGCTACCTGGGAGGCTGAGGTGGGAGGATCACGTGAACCTGGAGAAGTGGAGGCTGCAGTGAGCTCAGATCATGCCACTGCACTCCAGCCTGAGTGACAGAGTGAGTTCCTGTCTCAAAAAAAAAAAAAAAAAAAAAAAAAAAACCACAAAACAAACGAACAGAAAAACCCCAAAGACAACTTCTTCTTGCTTCTGTTGTTACATCTCCTACCTCTGACTCTGATCTTCCTGCCACCTTTTTACAGGATCTTTGTGATTACACTGGGACCACCTGTAAAATTAGGACAATCTCCCCATGCCAAAATTATTAATTTGATCACACCTGCAAAGGTCCTTCTACAACATATTCACAGTTTCCGGGGATTCGAATGGGGATGTTTCTGGGGGGTGGCCCACTGATAACCAGTGTTACAAGTTTCTTGTAAATCTTTCCAGAGATATTTTATCTATAAATAAATAAATGCAAATCCATAGCCTTCCCCCACCCACTTTTTATACAAATGGCATCATTCCATATCGGTGCTCAGAGTTCCGTCTTCCTCTTTTTCTTTTCTTTTCTTTTTAAGACTACACAGAACCTATTCTATGGAAATACTCTAATTTATTTCACCTTGTTACTGTTGGAAGACTTTTGAGCTCTTTCCAGTGCTTTGCTTTATAATCTTTTGTATTACAATGCTACAATGAATAACCTTGTTTGTAGGATGATATTCGATTTAAAATCTCGTTTTTCAGGCCGGGCATGATGGTTCATGCCTGAAATCCTGGCCCTTTGAGAGGCCAAAACAGAAGGATCACTTGAGGTGTTCAGGACCATCCCTGGCAACATATGGAGAACTCGTCTTTTCAAAAAAACTTAAAAATTAGTGGGGCATGGTGGCATACACCTATTTGGTCTCAGCTATTCAGGAGGCTGAGGTGGGAGGATCACTTGAGTCCAGGAGGTGGAGGCTGCAATGAGCCATGATCACACCCCTCACTGCACTCCAGCCTGGAGAACCCTCTCAAAATAAAATAAAATAAAATAAAACAAAATGATCTTGTTTTTCAGAATTTGGGGGCACCATTTAAGACATTTTGAAACCTCACAGAACTTTTTTGGGGAACTTGTTGCCTTGGAGATTAACCTGCCCTGTCCCACCCCCATGATCTGTTCTTGCTCTTTCTCACTCCTGGCTTCTTTAATTCAGCCTTGTGTGTACTTGCAAGCCCATGTCCACCACGCTCTGCCTTGAATTCTAGACGCTGTGGTGTGAATACGCTTGAGTGGAGGCCGCATGC
>NW_022168286.1:0-1169 GCF_008728515.1 Papio anubis
TTGTGTTAGTCTGTTTTCTTGTCGTTGGATATTCCCGTGGACCAGGGGCAGTACTTGCACTAGGCCTCACCAGAGATAGAGGTGACTGCTAGGCCATGTGGAGGAGGGGGAGTAGTATACAGCCCCATGTTGAGGCGTGGTCCAGCGGGAGTTCCAGGGGTCTCTAACTATCCATGTATATGAAAAGTCTCCATCCCGTCTACGATGGAAGGGCCAGTTAGGGTCTAACTGTTTTCTCTCTCCCCAATAACGGGGTCTATGGATGTTACAATAGTTATAAGGACAGCCGGCATTTTGGTGCCACCAATGGTGTTTACAATTGTATTTAGTCTGATCAAACTCAAAGCATATTGTTGGTGTCATAAGTTTGGCTATTTGGAAACCAGTAAAATTTAGTAGAATTGGGCTGTTGCACCCTGAGGAGGGGCAATCAGCACTGGCCAATGATTTCCCGGGCTTATGAGGTTGTCCAGGGTGGGTTCGGTTTTCATAAAGCCAGAATCTCCAGACAAAGGGATTAAGAGCTGGTTTTGTGATTTCTCCAGCGGCCACCAGGGCGACTTAACGTTAGGGTTAGACTACCTAACTGCGTGTTTGCAGTGAGCTATGCTGCCGGCGCAGGGTGAGTTTTAAGGGGTTGTTTTTAGCTCTGTCCACAGTCCACATGTCTGGTGCTTCAGCCGCTGCCATGATTGGTCCCAGGAGGTCGGAGGTTGGGTCCACCGGCTTGACGTGGGTGTAGTGGATCCACGACGCGATGCCTTCTACCTTTAGGGTGGTGGGGGTGTGGTTAGGAGTACCTGGAGTGGTCCTTTCCACCTGGATTCTAGGGTCTCTTGTCGGTGTCGCTTGACCAGGACCCAGTCTCCTGGCTGGTATGGATGGGGTGTCGGCGGGGGACCGGTCTCATATAGTTCCTTCAGCTTGGGCCAGATTTCTTGATGAATTTTCTGCAAGGCTTGTAGGTAAAATAAGAGTTCAGAGACATTTTCTGTTTCAGACTTGAGCAGATCATCTTTTAGGCTGGGAACTAAGGGTGGGGGTCTGCCATACATAATTTCATAAGGGGTAAGGCCCAGTCTGTAAGGGGTATTACGGGCCTGGAACAGAGCGTAGGGGAGAAGGACCACCCAATTAGCGCCAGTCTCCATAGTTAATTTAGTTAAGGT
>NW_022168287.1:0-1168 GCF_008728515.1 Papio anubis
AAGAGAGGAGAGGAATCTGAGGCTTCCAACCTGAGCAGCCACCTGGGAGGCTGGAGGTGCCACGTAGATGGGAGGACTTGAGAAATGAAGATGGGGAGACACTGTGTCCCTGAATAAGCTTCAATATTGTGAAAAATGTCAATTATCCCTAACTCAATCCATGAGGTGTTCTTATTTGTTTTTGGGGTTTTATGTTTGTCCAAATTTACACAGAATAATAACTATTAATTTTTTTTAAAGTAAAGCTAGACTCTGTACCTTACTCTCAAGATGAAATAAATTCCTGTTGGATCCAAAGACGTAAATGGAAAATTAAGAAAAAATAGGTAGGGCGTGTTGGCTCATGCCTGTAATCCCAGCACTTTGGGAGGCTGAGGCGGGTGGAACATAAGGTCAGGAGTTCAAGACCAGTCTGACCAACATGATGATACCCCACCTCTATTAAAAATACAAAAAAACTAGCCGGGCGTGGTGGCAGACACCTGTAATCCCAGCTACTCGGGAGGCTGAGGCAGAGAACTGCTCGAACCCAGGAGGCAGAGGTTGCAGTGAGCTGAGATTGTGCTACTGCACTCCAGCCTGGGTGACAGAGTGAGACTTTGTCTCAAAAAAAAAAAAAAAAAGAAAAAATAGAAGTACCAGAGAAAATGTATACCTATATTTTTAATTTTGAAAAGCAAAGTTTCTTTTCAGAATGACTCCAAATCTGAAGCCAGAGAAAAAGAAATCAAAACCTATGAACAAATAACAAAGCAATATGTATACAAATAAGGCTAATGAACCAGTGGGAAAAATGAAACTGAAATAAATGGAGAAAATACATTAATAGGCAATTAATGAAATAATTGTAAACATCTAGTAAACATAAAAAAAGAATGAAAATAAAAACATAATCTTGGCTGGATATGATGGCTCGTGCCTGTGGTCCCAGCTACTTGGGAGGCTGAGGCAAGAGGATGGCTTGAGCCCAGGAGGTCGAGGCTATCATAAGCCATGACTGCACCACTGCACTCTAGCCTGGGCGACAGAGAGAGACCCTGTCTCATAAAAAAAATAAATAAATAAAAGAAAAGAATTTAAAAAACCTTATTGATATCTTTTGTCTTAGAACTTTACTTTTAAAGAGTATTTACATAAGTGCCCAAATGAACAAAGATGTTCATTTCAG
>NW_022168288.1:0-1168 GCF_008728515.1 Papio anubis
AGGAGAATTCAGTTTTATCTATATAGTATTTATTTTATTTATAAAAATATATTAAGCAGGTATGAAAATATGTTACCAAGAGTTAATACTAACATTTCCATGGGTATGTGGAAGTTTGTTATATCATTCTTTATGCTTTCCAATATTTAAAAGTTTTTTGCCGAAGAATTTTTTTAAATTAATCTACCTGTATTGTACAAGTCTCTTCCCTTGAAAAAAAAAAAAAAAGCAGCCATTAATGGGCATTATAGTTAATCACTTCAAGACCAATATCATGTGGGTCACCTTTGTGCTATGTAAAAATGATTAGTTGGTTTGATTTTAGGCCATAATATTTAACTAGATAATGAAACTGATTAGGTGTCAGATAAACAAAAACTGCCAATGAACTAAACACATTTTCCTTTTAAACTTGCAGTTATTTTCAATATAAATACAACCTGAAAGAACTAAACTCTAGTTGCATTTTTGTGTCCGTAACATCCAGTACTGTTAGTGATCGTAAGAATTATCTCTGTCAGTTTTATTTCTACCTGATAAGTTTTCATTGTGTTCTGGCTTTTCTTCATTGTAATTACATGTCAGTCATTGAACTAGCATTATTTGATACCTGACAAGTCCTTCTCATACACAAAACCCCTGTAGTGAGTATGTAGGAAAAAGAAACATAAAAAAGTTGCTGTTTCTACTTTCATGAAGCTCACTGCAAAAGGGGGAAAAGGCAAAACACTATAAAATCAAGACAAAATAAGTTTTATGGTGGTGAGCAGAGTTGTGGCAGCTACAGAGGAGGTAGTAGTTAATTACAATTACGGAAGACTCAAGAGGGTGCATTTGAGTGTACTCTTGAAGGAAGAATGACTACGTTATCAAAGTAGTCATAGAAACACTAAGTACGTATATGATGTATACCCACAAAATCAGAATTGGCTACTAGTGTAGCCGGAGTAAAGGATTGTTTGGGAAACCTGTTTTCTTTGTGGAGTGTATTTGGACATGAGGCTTGGAAGTTTGCTTGCAGTCAATTTACTGAGATCCTTGAATGGTGTGGTGAAAAGTTTGGGATTTATTCTGTAGCCAGTGAGAACCAACTGAAACATTCTTTGTAGGGAGATGAGTGATGGGGTTGAACCAACATTTTAGACACACTGACAGCAGAATGATAGGG
>NW_022168289.1:0-1168 GCF_008728515.1 Papio anubis
CTGTCTTGGAAGCACAGATTAGGTCTCTCTCCTTTTCCTGGGTCACCAACGACTCTTCGATGGAAATGAAAAGTAGGGGAAGGGGAGGTAGTGCCCAGGAAGTGCGTTCTTCTCATGATGCGCTGGGCTTGAGGAATATAAGTAGGCCTCCTTGTAGGAAAAGCTGGCTTCCCGTGGCCAGTGGAGACCAAGCCAGGAGCAACTGAACCTCCTACCCCATCTCGTGGGCAGGTGCTCCTACCCAGGCATGCTGGCTGTGACCGCACTGTCTTTCCAGGAACGTGTATTAAGGTAATGCCCTGATACCCCACTTGCAGAGAAGAATACCCTAGTGGGGGGGGGGGGAAATCGCGATGCAGAGATGTAGATAGCTGAGGTTATATAAATTACCCATATACTTACATTTCCTAAAATGAAGATGAATATGATCATATCTCTCAGTGCCATAGAGCTTTACATTTATGTTCTAAATGTGCATGTTCAAAATATAATTATGTAAGGATGGCCAGAAATAGAAATTTTTATTATATATCTTAGCACATGTTATTGAACACAGAACACATGCACCATACACATATGGCATGTGGCATAAGGAATTTTTGTTTTGTGAATGATTTTTGCTCTGAAAATATAAAATATTGAAATTCATTGTCTATTATCATTTTAATAAGATATTTTAGAAATAGCAGTATCTACATATACCATTGCCATGAATGTGTTTTTTCTAAAATTAAACATGAAAAGAGCATAAATATGATACATCTGAATCCCCAAGTTACTGTTTATATTTCACATAGTATCAGACTCCAAGCTTCTTTGCTGAGGAACCATATATTTTGACAGAATTTCCTTTATTCTGTGCATTTTCTCTACTTCTAATGTGCATATGCCTAAAGTGTGGAAAATAGAAGAAAATGGCATGCTGTTGCTAAGTGGATGTCCTACAGATCTGAAACAAAAAAGAAAAGCTTTAAAATACACTGTAATTATGTAAAATGGTGGGATTTTACTTTGATTATCTAAAATAAAAATTAGAAGGTTGAAAATGAAAATGACTCTATGACAATAAGTTTCAGTGTGTTTTCAGGGTATCAAGTTTGTAACATTAAAAAAGTCCATAGTGCTCTTTTATAAACCCTTTGACACCACTCCCTTCAATTTCATAGAA
>NW_022168290.1:0-1168 GCF_008728515.1 Papio anubis
ACCCTGCCCTCATTTCTCAGAGAAAGGCTGACTCTAATGCTTGTAAGGTTTCTGTCTCACTGCAAATGGCCCATCAGGCCTATAGCCTGAATATGTCACATTTATACACTTTTCTCTGACAGCAAGTACTTATTTCAAAATAAAATACATTGCATCCAGTTAATATGAATGCGCTGTGTCACAGACAGTATCTTGACACTAATTAGCGGTTGGAGTTCAGAAGCAAATATAAATTCTCTGCATCTGTGGCCATGTTATATTATTTTTTAACGATGACATTTTACCAAAGTCATTAATTAGAAGGGCACACATACTTCAAACACACAAAAGATTTAGATAATAAGCAACAGCACTTATGTCCTTATGAGCACAGTTTTTTTTTTTTTTCTTGATAAGTAGAATTTGCACACTGGAAGTTTGGACAGGTTGTATATTTTCTACTTTTTTTCAGAAGAAAAGCTCACTCACATGTAATTACAATATTATTGAATGTGTATGTGTGCATTTAATGTAGAAAATTGCATTTACAGGGAAATGGAAAAAGACTGGCTCTAAGAAAAATTTTGGCTAAGCAATTCTTTTTGCTTCTGGGACTGCACTAGCAATAATTCCCACGAGGCAAATTTTATTTCCCTTTGGCCACTCTCCCAGAATCAGCTGCTTCATCCTGCAGCCACATTCTTCATTCTGAAGTGTTAGGCAGCTACTAGCATGTGTGCACCAACACTGTGCATAGAAAAATATCTACAGGGCATTATCAAGGGTGCTTGACTATTTTCCTGAAGTATGCTATGTTTCCAATCTTGGATTGCTATTGATTTTCTTCTTTTTGTACTTCTTTGGTCAGTGTTACATTCTGCTGCTGTATATATGCATGATGATAAGGCATAAGCAAAATGTGGTTCTACCCCTTGAATAACTCTGTATGTACCTACCCAGGTTCTAAACTTCACATAATTGTAGCTAAGTTTACCCTCCATTTGTGGAGAGAAGAAGGAGAGTGACTGGTATCATCTTCCCACTAAATTTTGTACTACTCCCCAAATAATGTAAACATTCCTTCATTACTTCTTTCATTTGCTAGTATTTGATTAAGAACCTATAATATTCTTGGCTCTGTAGTTAGCAGCAGAAGACACCTCATATATATTTCAATAATTTTATTCAA
>NW_022168291.1:0-1168 GCF_008728515.1 Papio anubis
ATTTCTTTGTTCCCCTGCAACTTTCGGGCTATAAAAAGCAGACGCTCGCATTGTTCGGGGCCCTCTTGTATACTGTGTAAAGGAGGGACCAAGTTCGAACTTGCAGTAAAGATCCCTGCCACTTGGCTTTGACTCTGGACTCTGGTGGTCTTCTTTGGGGAACAAACAGTCTGGGCATAACAATCTCAAACTCCATGCTGGGAGAACTACCACTCTCTTCAAAGCTGTCAGACAGGGACGTTTAAGTCTGCAGAAGTTTCTGCTGCCTTTTGTTCAGCTGTGCCCTGTCCCTAGAGGTGCAGCCTACAAAGGCAGGCAGGCCTTCTTGAGCTGTGGTGGGCTCCACCCAGTTCCAGCTTCCTGGCCTCTTTGTTTACCTACTCAGGCCTCAGCAATGGCGGGCGCCCCTCCCCCAGTCTCGCCACTGCCTTGCAGTTCGATCTCAGACTGCTGTGCTAGCAGTGAGCAGGGCTCCGTGGGAATGGGACCCTCTGAGCCAGGTGCGGCATATAATCTCCTGGTGTGCCATTTGCTAAGACCGTTGGAAAAGCGCAGTATTAGGTTGGGAGTGACCCGATTTTCCAGGTACCCTCTGTCAAGGCTTCCCTTGGCTAGGAAAGGGAATTCCCCAACCCCTTGTGCTCCCCGGGTGAGGTGATGCCTCGCCCTGCTTTGGTTCACGGTCCATGGGCTGCAACCCCTGTCCTGCACCCACTGTCTGACAAGCCCCAGTGAGATGAACCCGGTACCTCAGTTGGAAATGCAGAAATCACCCATCTTCTGCGTCACTCATGCTGGGAGCTGTAAACTGGATCTGTTCCTATTTGGCCATCTTGGACCCTCCCCTCAAAAATTTCAGGGATTTTAAAAGCTTCTTTATATCACTTAAATTTCATGTAAACATTTCTAAACATGTCTGGCTTTGGGTTTCCTTGATAATTGCTACTAGCATTCTGTTGATGAACCATTTTCAATTGTTAAAAAAAGAGAAAAGATTACTAGAAAGGGGTCTTTTAAAGCTTGAACGGAATGTAACTTATAAGGTAGCGTCAAAAGCTACAGTCTTCAGGTGAAATTGAAGCTTACTGAAGGCATTTAAAATAAATTTTCCAATAATATAATTTTTTTTTACAAGTTAAAACTGGAGATGGATCATCTAGTCTAGTTC
>NW_022168292.1:0-1168 GCF_008728515.1 Papio anubis
GGCCTCCCAAAGTGCTGGGATTACAGGCTTGAGCCACCGCGCCCGGCTATCTTCATAATTCTTATGCTAATAAATCATTTCCCTGATTTTTTGGGTAAAACCACATATTGATAATGAAGTCCAGAAACATGAATTGTTTTAAATAATTTCTTCTCATTTGTGGTTACAAGTACACCTCTACAGAAAGTTAGTATACTCACACCAAAGCTAGCTTTCCAGAGGAAAATGCCAAGTGTAGAAATTCCCAGAAACACAATAATGATAGCTATCCAAGGAATTCCAAAAAAGTCAGGCCCAGGCTGAAAATGGTCAGGCAGAGAATTGATAACCTGAAATAATAATAGTGGAAATAACGAAAAGGTCAATGACACTGACAATATTTCAGTCAAAAAGAATCATCCTTAGAAACCGTTAACCTCCTCCAAAAGGTAACCACATCCCTCAGATATCACCATGAGATTCCACTGCTACAAAAAAGAACAGAAGTTACCAGTCTCATGTTTTTTGGATGGCTGGTAGTGTTTTTAGGCATTGCAAATGTGGGGTGTCTTTTTTCTTGGTATAAAGCAGGGATATCCAATCTTTTGGCTTCCCTAGACTATATTAAAAGAAGCAAAGTTGTCTTGGGCCACACATAACATACACTAACACTAACAATAGCTGATGATCTAAAAAAAAACTCTTTTTTTTTTCTTTGGAGACAGTCCCACTCAGTTGCCCAGACTGGAGTGCAGTGGTGCAATCTCGGCTCACTGCAACCTCCAGCTCCTGGGCTCAAGCCATTCTCCTGTCTCAGCCTCCCAAGTAGCTGAGATTACAGGTCCCTGCCACCATGCCTGGCTAATTTTTGTATTTTATGTGGAGACGGGGTTTTGCCATGTTGGACAGGCTGGTCTCAAACTCCTGACCTCAGGTGATCTGCCCGCCTTGGCCTCCCAAAGTGCTGGGATTACAGGCATGAGCCACTGCACCTGGCCAAAATCTCATAATGTTATCAGAAAGTTTACAAATTTGTGTTGAACTGCATTCAAAACTGTCCTGGGCCACATGCAGTCCGTCACCCATGGTTAAGACAAGCTAAGTATAAAGTCATTACCTTTTCTTTCTTTTCTTTTCTTTTCTTTTTTTTTATTTTGAGACAAAGTCTTCCTCTCTTGCCCAGTCTAGA
>NW_022168293.1:0-1167 GCF_008728515.1 Papio anubis
AGCAGAAAGGGTGTGGGTTTTCCAAGCGTTTTAACCGTGAACTGGAAGTGTCTGTAATTGTGAAAGGGAAGGACACCCACTGGGTTACATTAAAAAATTGATGTAGGGAATTCTGTAGATATTGGGAGAAAAAAATATACAATGTAAACCCAAACCCCATTCTGATTCTCTCACCATCTTAGGGCCATCTTGTCTATCTATGAATGGTAGCATAGAGATATTTGTATATTTTCAAAATTGCATACTGTTGGATCATTTTAAAAATAGGAATAAATCCCAAACTGGATGAGGTAACTGGACACTGCTGGAGTGTTACTTTTGCCCACGAGAGCTGACAATATCCTTGTCTCCCTGGCCTGGACATTGTCTGACTCAGGGCCTAAATGCTCTTTTATTATGGAGAAAGAAGATGTTTTGAACATTCTCATCATTCACCCATTCACCTCTCACACCTGTTGACCTCTCAAACCTCTTCCCCACTCCTGAATTTCATTCTCAATTTACTGAGCTCCATTTCTGTCCCTCATCCATTCCAACATGTGGTGGGTCCAGGTGGTGGCTTCTGCCCATGGTTTTGTAAAAAACAAAAAACAAAACAAAAAACAAACAAACAAAAACAATGAAAAAGACTTTCAAAATTTCTTTGCCTGAATCCTCCTTAAACTGACCTCCACCTGCAGCACCATGATCATAGCAGCAGAATTTGGACACTTTTTCTGGTAATCAGATGCTTTCCATCTCTCATTAGGAAATGTGACTCTCTCCACCCTGCATAAAGATTTCCCAGTAGAAATCAACACAGAGATACTGCCTGTGTGTTCCCAAAGGAAATGGATTCTATAAGAACAAGTGAAAGCTGCAATTATAGAAAAGACCACGTAAAACATACATTATGTAGACGATTCTCACCATTCCTTTAAGAGATACATTGTAAAACATGACATTAATAATTATTCTAGAAGAACAAATCATGCATACTGTTTTCTTAAATTAATTTTAATAAGGTGGTTCCTCCCATGTGCCCAGGCTGGGACTCTGAACAAAATTCTCTATCTTCAGGGGCAATGCCTGAGAGGATGACATGGACTTAGGCCTGATATGCAGCCATTTCTGTCCACCCTGCCCCTGCTGCAGGACAGTACCAGCCCAGGGCCTAAATCTCCTGCT
>NW_022168294.1:0-1167 GCF_008728515.1 Papio anubis
ACAACCAGGCCTTGAATCTCCTGAGCAAGGAGCAAAAGGAGAGGCTCGAGGAGCAGGAGGAGAGGAGGCTTCGGGAGCAGGAGAGGCTGTGTGAGCAAAAGGAGAGGCTTGAGGAGCAGGGTGAGAGGCTGCGAAAGCAGGAAGAGAGACTGCGAAAGGAGGAGGAGAGGCTGCGAAAGGAGGAGGAGAGGCTGCAAAAGCAGGAGAAGAGGCTGTGGGATCAGGAAGAGAGGCTGTGGGAGAAGGAGGAGAGGCTACGAAAGCAGGAAGAGAGGCTGCGAATGCAGGAGAGGCTCACACTCTCCCAGAACCAAAAGCTCGACAAGCAGCTGGCCGAGCCACAGTGCAGCTTTGAGGATCTGGTGGGTTGCCCCAGCTGGGGAGCCTGCCCTTATCCCTAGCCCTCCAGGCCTTTGTTTCCCAACCTGTATAATGGGGCAGTGTAGCCCTCAATGACATGGTACTTCTAAAGGCACCTGTGAGCCAGAGCTCATCAGGCCCTGCTCTGATGGCTGTGGGGGAGAGGGAATGATTTTTCTAACCTGCCTCCACCTTCCCGGTGACATGGGGGCAGACACCAAGTTCAGGCTTCTCCAGCTGCTGTGGATGGCCACTGATTGCTTCTCTCTCTCCAGAACAACGAGAACAAGAGTGCACTGCAGTTGGAGCAGCGAGTAAAGGATCTGCAGGAGAAGCTGAGTGAGGTGAAGGAGACGGTAACCTCTGCCCCTTCCAAGAAGGGCTGGGAGGCGGGCACCAGCCTCTGGGGAGGGGAGGTCCCAGGCCAAAGGCAGCTCTAGCTGGAGGGAAGGTGACCTCAGCACCCTCAAGGGTAGCCCTATACCTGTTTCTTGCTTCCTGCCTTCTGATTTTAGAGGTGGGTAGCCCTGGGCTTCTCCCAGATCTGGACATCATCATTCCAGCTAGAGGCATGGAGCCCCCCAATCATAGGGGAAGAGACTGGTATAAGAAGTTCCTTATGCCCGTGGTGGTGGCTCATGCCTGTAATCCCAGCACTTTGGGAGGCTGAGGCAGGAGAAACACTTGAGGTCAGGAGTTTGAGAACAGCCTGGCCAACATGGCAAAACCTCATCTCTACTAAAATTACAACAACAAAAACTTAGCCAGGCATGGTGGCACATGCCTGTAATCCCAGCTACTCAGGAG
>NW_022168295.1:0-36648 GCF_008728515.1 Papio anubis
GCATTCTTTCTGAATAAGAAAATAAATAAACAATTAAGTAGCTAAATTGGGAGAGAATGACAATATCTAAAATGAGACATGATGAGGTTGAGGATAAGGTATTAAAATTTTTTGAAGAGAGACAGAAGTGGAAATTTAAAATTTCATTTATGAAAAAAATATATGTGTAGAATATATTCATCAAAGTACTGTAGAAGACCAAATAAATCCAAACTACTCTAATTAAGAGTGCTTGAAACACACAGTGATAATAAGGCTGACAAAAATAGTTATATTCAGAAAGGTTCATCCACTGAACTAACTCATTGTGTTTTTTTAAACCATGTACTTTAAAACTCATTGGACTATTGGTTTAGAATACACATTATCAGAGATCACCTTTTCCTACAAAAATAACTATTTTATTTTTAATTGTTTTTAAATATCAGATTAATTCAATATTATTTTTATAGCTACCTACCAATCATCATCTCAAAGAAATAATAATCAGTTAAATTTCGTTTCTTAGGAAGTTTTTCACACCTTTTAACATTTTTAATTTTATTTTTTAAACTTTGTATTGTTTATTATTAAATTTTGTGGGTACATAGTAGATGTATATATTTATGGCGTACATGAGATGTTTTGTTATAGGCATGTGATGTGAAATATACACATCATGGAGAATGGGGTATTCACCCTTTGAGTTATAAACAATCCAATTATACTCTTTAGGTATTTTAAAATGTACAATTAAGTTATTATTGACTAAAGTCACCCTATTCTGCTATCAAATAGTAGCTCTTATTCATTCTTTCTGTTTTTATACCCATTAACCATCTCCAACTCTCTTAATTTTTAATTATTATGAATACACAATAGTTGTACACATTATGGGGCACATGTGATATTTTGATACAAGCATATAACATATAATGATTAAATAAGGGTAATTGTGGTATCTAATGTTTATCTTTTTGTGTGTGTTAGGAATATGTTAATTCTACTCCTTTAGTTTATTTTGAAATGTGCAATACATTATTGTTAACTATAGTTTCCCTATTGTGCACCCAAATGCCAGATCTTATTCCTTTTACCCAACTGTATGTTTGTACCCATTAACCATATCTCTTTATCCCCTCCTCCCAACTGCCATTCCCAATCATCATTTTTCTCTTAATTTTCATAGTTTATTATTATTATTATTGCTGCCACATATTAGTGAGAACACGTGATACTTGTCTTTCTGTGCCTGGCTTATTTCACTTAACATATAATGTCCTACATTTCTATCCATGTTGCAAATGTCAAGATTTCTTTCTTTTTATTGTTGAATAATATTCCATTGTGTATATGTACCACAATTTCTTTAATGATACATAATTTGATTCCATACCTTGGCTATTGTGAATAATGCTGCAATAAGAGTGGGAGTGCAGATATCTCCTTGGTATGCTGGTTTCTTTCCTTTTGGATGTATATCCAGCAGTGGGATTGCTGCATCACATGGAAGTTCTAATTTTAGATTTTGAGTAACCTCTGTACTGTTCTCCACAGTGGCTGCACGAATTTGCATTCACACCAATAGTGTGCAAGAGTCTCTCTTTTTCCATGTCCTCATCAGCATTTGTTACTGCTTGTATTTTCGATAAAAGCCTTTTGAACCGGGGTGAGGTGACCTCAAAGGTAGTTTCAATGTGCATTTCTCTGATGATTGGTGATACGGAGTATTTTTTCATATATGAGTTTTCCATTTGTATGTATCCTTTTGAGAAATGTCTATGTAGCTCTTTTGTACATTTTTTTATTGGATTTTTCTTTTCCTATTGAGTTGTTCAAGCTGCTTATAAATTCTGGCTGTTAATCTCTTGTCAGATGGGTCATTGGCAAATATTTTTTTCCATCCTGTGGGTTGGCTCTTCACTTTGTTGATGGCTTCCTTTGCTGTGCAGAAGAAGCTTTTTAGTTTGATGTGATCCCATTTGTCCATGTGTTTGCTTTGGTTGCCTGTGTTTTTGAGGTCTTATTCAAGAAATCTTTGCTCAGACCAACGTCCTGGAGTGTTTCCCCAATGTTTTCTTCTAGTAGTTTCATAGTTTGCAGTCTTAGCTTTAAGTCTTTAATTCATTTAGGTTTTTGTATATAGTGAGAGATAGAGGTCTAGTTTCATTCTTCTACAAATGGATATCCAGCTTTCCCAGAACCATTTATTGAAGATACTCTCCTTTTCCCAATGTATTTTCTCGGCGACTTGATCAAAAATGAGTTTACCATAAATGAGTGGGTTTGTTTCTGGGTTCTCTATTCTTTTCCATTGGTCTATGTGTCTGTTTTTATGCCAGTATCATGCTGTTTGGGGTACTATAGCTTTGTAGTATAAATTTAAGTCAGGTAATGTGATGTCTCCAGCTTCAGTCTTTTTCTCAGGATTGCTTTGGCTATTATGGGTCTTTTGTGGTTTCATATAAATTTTAGGATTACTTTTTCTGTTTCTCTGAAGATTGTCATTGGTATTTTGACACAAACTGTATGGAATTTGTAGACTGCTTTGGTAGTATGAACATTTTAACAATATTGATTCTTCTCATCCATGAACATAAAATATATGTCCATTTTTGTGTCCTTCTTCAATTTCTTTCATCAATGTTTTATAGTTTTATTGTAGAGATATTTCATTTCTTTGGTTAGGTTAATTCCTGGATATTTTATTTTATTTGTAGCTATTGTAACAGGATTACTTTCTTGGTTTCTTTTTTTCAGACTGCTTGCTGTTGTTATATAGAAATGCTACTGGTTTTTATACATTGATTTTGTATCCTGCAACTTTACTGAATTTATCAGATCCAGTAAGTTTTAGGATAGTCTTTAGGTTTTTTAAGATATAAAATCAGCCAGGTGCGGTGGCTCACGCCTGTAATCCCAGCAGTTTGGGAAGCCGAGGTAGGCAGATCAAGAAGTCAGGAGTTTGAAACCAGCCTGACTAACATGGTGAAAACCTGTCCCTACTAAAAATATAAAAATTAGCTGGGTGTGGTGGTGCATGCCTGTAATCCCAGCTCCTCAGGAGGCTGAGGCAGAAGAATCACTTGAACCCAGGAGGCAGAGGTTATAGTGAGCCAAGGTCATGCCACTGCCCTCCAGCCTGGGTGACAGAGCAAGACTCCAGCTGAAAAAAAAAAAAAAAAAAATTAAATCATATCATCTGTAAGCAAGGATAATTTGGCTTATTTCTTTTCAATTTGGATGACTTTTATTTCTTTCTCTTGTCTAATTGCTCTGGCTAGGACTTCTAGGATTATGTTCAATAAAAGTGGTGAAAGTGGGAATCCTTGTCTTATTTCAGGTGTTAAAGGAGAGGTTTTCCGGTTTTCCCCATTCAGTGTGATGCTAGCTGTGAGTTTGTTATATATAGCATTTATCTTGTTGAGGTATTTTTCTTTTTGAGGACAAATACCTACTTGTTGAGGGTTTTTAGCAAGAAAAGATGTTGAATTCTGTCAGATGCTCTTTTTAGAATCTTTTGAAATAATTGTATGGTTTGTGTCCTTCATTCTGTTAGTGTGATGTATCACACTTATTGATTTGTATATGTTGAAGCATTGTTGCATTTCTGGAATGAATCCCTCTTAATCATGATGAATGTACTTTTTAATGTGTTTTTGAATTCTGTTTGCTAGTATTTTGTTGAGTATTTTTTTTTTACCTACGTTCATCAGAGGTGTTGGCCTGTCATTTTCCTCTTTTGCTGCCTCTTCCTCTGGTTTTGGTATTAGGATAATACTAGCCTCATAGAATGGGTTAGGAAGTATTCCCTCCTCTTCAAATAATTTCAGGAGGATTGATATTATTTCTTTTTAAACTGTTTGGTAGAACCCAAAAGTGAAGCCATTCGCTTTTAGCCATTTCTTCTATGGGCAACTTCTGTTAATATCTCAATACTTTGTTATTAGTCTATTCAGGTTTTAGATTTCTTCAAGGTTCAATCTTGGTACTTGTACATGGCTAGAAATTTCTCCATTTTCCACTTTGTTGGCAGAGAGATTAAATATATAAATGAACAATGGACAGAATGTATATGACAATAGAGTTTTGAACATAACCTGTGCAGCAACCAGTCCTGGAAATTCAACCACAGCCTATGTAGCAATTGACCCAGAATGGACATGACTTGGTCAATGACAGCCAACTTACCTATATTTGCCACAGCTTCCAATTCAGTAAGAATCAGAGAAAGCCAAATATACTCCTTGAACCCATCTCATAAAATGTCCTGCTTCTATTTAGTCTACCTGAAACTTCTCTACCTCAATAGTATCCCATCAGAAAATACTGGAAATCTCCTTTTTAAAGCTTTTCTTTTCCCTGCCTGTTTTTGAGACTCTGCCCAAAACAAGTGATGGTAGCTGACTCCTTTGTAAGGTCTGAATAGCAAGGTCTGGATGAGCAGCCCTATATGTTCTCATTCGGTTTATTCCCATATTTCTAATTTAGTCTCCAATGCTCTAAGACAATGTATTAATATAATTTAATTCTAACACTTGAAATCTCTGAAGATTCACACAATATAGAACTGGTCTGCCACTTAGGAACTAAAATAGCCATATCACCAAATTATCTGACAAATTTACTACAGAGTTTAGAAATTGAAATTGAGATTTCAGGTAAAAATATTTATGCCTTCCCAGTTAATTTTAATAAGCAATTACTAAGATGTTATTTAAGTTGAATTTTTGTTCATTACTTATCATGACTAATAATCAACCTGTGTGTTTTTATCATGTAAAAGTAACTGACAGATAAAATCATTCTCCTTTTTATTAAAGCATTTCTTATCGGCAATCCTAAATACTTTCTAGTGATTCAAGACTACATAAAGTAAAATAAACTGATTCTTTTCAGGGAGAATATTTATGATAAAGGCAATGATTATTGCTTATAATTACTCTAACACACTATCCAATAGGAAAAAAAGTGAGCCATCATTGTGGAGCACAGCAAAAAATAATTCTTCCTTCCAGATATAATTATTGCAAACATATAATGAATGTTTTCTTAAAAGTACAAGTTGACAAGCCAGGCATGTTTTTCAAAATTGTAAATAATCCTCTTATCCCATGTTTTATATTTCAATTATTTGCTAGATATTTGTGTATATTTACCATACATATGAGAAAGAGAATTCAGTAGTCTTATCAAGTAATGTAAAAATTGGACTTCTCTGCCTTTACAGTTTAAATCATAAGACACAGACTGTTTCTAAATGGGGAAAACATAAAACTTACCAATATTTCCAATTCCCTTTGCTGTGTGGACTACAACATTTAAATTGCTATTGTCATTAACACATTATATTAGAATATAAGTGTTTCACCTCAGAAAGCAGAACGAGTCATGTGCAAAGAGATTTCTTATTTAAAAAACAAAAGGATATGAGGCATAGAACACACAGATTTTACATACTCCAACTATGCTTTCAGAAAGATTTAATTCTGAAACCCTAGCAGAAGAGAGGTCAGGTGAGTTTCCCTCCCTCCCTCGGTTCATTTTCTATTCCATCTCTCAGGGTTGTATCTTACAAAAGACAGTGGGGGCAGAAATCCTTTGTAAATGCAAGCTTGTTTACAGTGGGAAGTATGCACAGGGTATAAAATAAGTTCAATCCCACTTCCCAACCTAGTTCTTCATCCACCATCCCTCTGCAGCTGTGCATCCCAAGGATTCTTTTTGATCATGAATGCAACATTACTTCTACATGGCTATTTATGAGTGTTGTTTTGGTTTCCCTTCAGTTTGACAGATTTTAAAGCATCTCCTCCATTGTCCAGTCAGATCTTAGGCTCTCCCGGACATGAGGAAAGCTGAAAGCTCAGTGCTTCAAACAAACCCCATTTGATCCACATATTCCTCTATGTTTTGGGTTAATTCTTGAGTGCAACAGGCCATGCTTAAAATGAACAGAGTAATGAAACACCTGGCTCACTTGCAGACAGGTTGGCTCAGTTAGCTGGCTCATCAAAATTCTAAGACCATGTTTAGGGATATTATAGAAACATAACACCAGAAGGATGACTGGCTGTGATATTAAGTAACAGGATGAGGTCAGGCCACAGTTTTTAGAAAATGCAGCATATATGCTTTCTCTTGGGTAACTAATCAAAACTTTTTAGAAAGTTGTCTTCTTCCCATGTTTATTATACATATGGTAAGACTTGCATTATAATTGACATTTTTCAATGTGGTATTTCAGGGGCACTTGAATAACTTGTGATTGACCACATTTTTCCCAAGAAGGTTGGCCCATTACCAGGCAAATGATGTCTATTAACAGAGAGGTTATTCAGCTTTATAAATTATCATAACATAATTTATTTTTTCTTACTGGTAAATATTGATCTTCAAAATTTCAGAGGGGGAGTATCAGGAAGGAATTAGCCCCATTGTGGTAAGGAAAATTGGCATCTCATTTGGCAGACAAATCAACCCATTTTCTGTAGTCATTTCTCTCCAAAGTTCTCTTCAGAACATCATTTTCATAAATACAGAATTGTTTCATTTTATACAATTAAAATGAAGACAGCCGGATAATGAAGGTCCTTTCCTTTCTTATATTGTCTGTTCAACAAACTAATAGACTTCATACAACATCTGCCAGAGTCTCAGATGCCTGAGTATAAGTAGATTTAGGTATGAAAACCTTGAAAATCTTTACATTCCCTATTTATATCTCAGCTCCTAGCAACATTCTGCATTCCTTTCAGAGACGAATTTCTGTACCAGCTCATCTGCTCCTACCTGTTTTCTTTACTTTAGATCTTTTTTTTTTCCCTGTCTGCTTTGCTGCCCACCTCCTTGTTCTCCTCAATTCTGCCTCTATGCTATCTTATGTAGCTCTGGCTCTAAATTCTCCATTGTGTTCATTGTATGTCCTTAATACCAAGGACAAGGACAGTGCCTAATATTCAGTAGATTCTCAGTAAATGAGCCAATGGAAATTCTAGAAAAAGCTGTATAAATTTAGTAAAATTAATATATATTTTTTCAAGTAAAAACACATCACATTGTATCTTAAAATATATAATTTCATGAGGATAGTGATGTCACCTTGGCATATCTTTGAATAAATGGTTTTAAGCATGTTAGTGCTTAGGGCAGCATTACTTTCTTTCAGGTATTTTCAATTTTATAACTTTAATAATATCCACACTAAAGGTGGTACACTCTTAGCAGTCACTATTTTTGCAAAGATAATATACTGGTTTATATTATTTATTAAAAGAAGAGCTATGTTTTGCCTTTTACCCCATAATTTTTCTGCAACTTTTAAGAAAATGCATCCTAGGTGATCATAAAAGATATAATTAAACATCTGGAAGTTATACCTAGAGCCTGTCTTCTGCTCATATCGGGAAAGGAATGAAATGGTCTCAAGCGTTATGAAAGTCACAAAATGTAGGAACTGTTTAAGTTCACAGTCAGGATAGCGCTTGGACAGAATTTGTCTAAGAGGAAGAGCAAAAAAGGGGGCCATAATTTATGAAAAAGAATAATATATAATCTAATATCTAACTATCATAAAAAGAAAACTTTCACAACCCTAATAAAAACTAATGGGCTTCCAGGTTAAGACGGCAAATTGACACATGTATCTAATTTTGCTCCTTTTCCAAGTCTTACTAAAACTATATATGAGTTATTTTTGTTTGTTTCCAAAGATTTAAACACACTAGCATGGAGAGAATGGAATGGAAGATAAAATAACAGCAAGAAATATTAGCAAACTCAAAAGCAGATGACAAGTAGTAAATGACATAGCCAAACGGAGAAAGTCAGAATTCAAACCAGCAACAGGGAAAATTAAGAATCAAGCTGATTTTATGCAGAAAGACTTATTTATGATTAGACTTGGGGATGAAGGGAGGGACTGAAAAAGGCAGTTTGATCCCATCTCCTATTTCACACCACTGAATATCTACCCCCATCTCAACCCAGCAAAATTCCAGAGATTATTCTCTGAAGAGGATAAAATAGTCTTTGCATTGTGGGTCTTCAGACTTATTTTAGGGGTGGGGTACATTTTACTGACAACAGGGTAATTAAATGAATGTGTGAATGCTCAAAACTAAATGTCAAGAGACCCAGTCACCTCATCCTCTACCACTCTGCTCCTAGATCCTTACCTTCTAGGAAGAAATTTGAAAGATGTTTTTCTGGGAAAGTGATTAGTGCAAGAAGAAATACTTGCTTTCCTCCAGAAAGTTTTAAGTCCTTTACTCTGATTCTAGAAAACACCAGAAGATGCATAAAAGGAATGCTGGGTTGTTGGAAGATGCCACCGTCTCAATATTAACAATGTAACACAGTTTATGTGACCATATGAATGGCCCTTCACCAAGGAGAAATCTATTTTCAAATCATAAAGCCTGACTTCTCTGCACTTGAATAAGGCTATCACAAGGGGCACATAGATGCCTTGCTGTATTTGTAACTATGCACAAATGACTAGAGTAGAACTTGCTCCATGTCTTCAGTTTAGGCTGGAGGAAGTGCCAAGTGGTTTATATGTCAAGGTGCATGTGCCAATGCTCAGAAATGGCTACATTAAGTTTTATGTAAGTAATTTTTTCACACTGCTGATACAATACTTTCTATGAGTTTATTATGTTTGAATTAGTCTATACCAGACTTTCTCCAAAGTCTATCTAATTATGAGTCTCCAACTGTGGCCTGACCCACATGGGTGGTCTCTGCTGCAGTGCCACCCATAAATGCCTGTCTCCCTTCTCACTTATCATTTCCATTATGCCCCTACCATGATCATAATCCTTCAGTTGCTACCTATCTCCTACTTCATAAAAAGAAAAACTGCCGATTTTCTAAGGCCTTTTATAGCCTATCACTTTCTTCATGTCCATCTTAATTTCTTCCTTTTTCATATTTTTCTTAGATCCCTTAAATGGATGTGATGCATTCCTACCTGCTGGCCTTCATTCTCATGAACTTTCTCACATACATCATCACCTTCCATGGGTCAACCCCATACCTCATTTAAAATCGAATACAAATTTCACTTGTTCATACTTTTTCTTCTGTGCTTATTCTCCATGAAATCTCTTCTTCCAAAATCCTAATAGTTTGAACATTTAACAGTTTAATAACACATAACACAATTAGTGGTATCTCTGATGTGTCAATTTGTTTCTTCCTTGAGGAAAGAACTGACTGGGTCTTATCCTGTGTTTAGCACAGGGTAAAGACTTGTTGTACAATGGGTAGGTGCCCAAATTCTGAAGTTGGACCAATCTCCATTCAAAATCAACTTCACTTGCGTGTCCTTGAGCAATTTTTCTGACCTCTATTTCTTTATTTATAAAACGGAGAGTATAATAATCAAACTTTCCAGAGGATAAACAAGAAAACATATTTTTCTCAAGATATAACACATGGTAAGCACTCATCAAAGTTTAGCTATTATTTCTTTTATTAATAAAATAATATTTAAATAAAATGAGAAAACAGCATTTTGTGGCACTTCAGAAGATATAAAGAATGCACTGTTTTTTCTTTTATTATTTTTAAACTATACAGCTATTTAAAATCTATACGGAGGACTTCAAGTATACTGCTACTACTACCAAATGGGGGACTACTAGCTGATAAATACTGCACTGCCAGCTGTGACCCTCATTCTCACAGGTCCCACCACAAACAAGCGAAAATACCTGCAATGAAAGAAATGTGACAAAGGTGGAAACAAGGAATAGCCTATATATAAAACTGCAAAGTTTAACCCTCAGAAAAACATTAGTGTCTGAGAAGAAACTCCTGAAACAGAATTGGGAATAAAAAAGAAGTAAAGAACAGATTTTATTCATTTTAAAACAACTGGAGATTTATCACAGTTTATATGAACTGAAATTTAGCTGACTCTGGATTCAGTTCAAGCACAAGAGATTATCAGAGTCTAAAATTCAATTTTACTACCCTTCCTTTATTGCAGTTCGAACACACAATATTCCTGTTCTGTGGATGCCTTTGCCAGTGATGCCTATAGACTGAGAGAATGTTGGGCTGTTTAGGTTTTGTAAAACATGAAATGTGTCTATTTTCAAATGATTTGTCACCCTATGGAGTTATGAATCCTTTTCTAACACCCCAGCTACAGATTAGGATACCCTCAAAGCCACTGATTTATCAGACACCTTTTACAACTTGATTCAGAGTATGCCAACAGTAAGATATTAATTCCTTTAGGAGGAAGATATGTACAGAGCTGGAAAAAAATACTACAAGGAGGTCTGTAACCTCACCATCTGTCAGGTGACATGCTCTTATTTTTCCACTTTGGCTCTACTTCCCAGTATCAGTTCCTTTCTTTCCCAGTGTGGACCCAGTCATTTCAATATATCCTTCCTAGTAGTTTCAATTCTGCTCCTTTCCAGCCAACGACTGGATACATGTATATATATAGATAGACAGATATATCTATATACAGATTTATATATCCAGTTGGATATATAGATATATGTATAAATCTCTCTCTATATATATATATTTCTAGTCCATTACCTTTTATATATCAAGATCTGCTTCTCTATCAAAGCTGTCACTCCACGTTTGTCTTCTGAAGGCTTCTCATATTCCACAGATGGCATCACCCCACAAATAGAAGCCTTTAGGTATTTGCTTCTGAAATTTCTTTCATTTTGTTTACACATTCCTTTACTCTTTTAGAGAGAGATTTCTTCCTCTTTCCCATGGTTCCCAGATCAAAAGATTCCTATATGCCACTATGTTAAATGACAGATTTTTAAATCATTTTATTTTTAAAAAACTAGTAAGCTTACTAAACCTAAATATTAGAAATGCTGATATTATTGGTATGATTTATAACATTACTGCTTTTTTATATTTACTATAAATTTTCATTTTCATTTTATTCTCATTTTTTAACTTACCTTCTCTATATTAATTTTGTCTACTGATATGGAACGTTTCTTCTATTTAATTCTATTTTCATTATTGTAAAGATCTCTTGGGAGTTTAAAATACATATAATGCATATAATTTTCTATGTAGTAAAGTATGTTAATACTTTAAACTTCTTCCTGAATGTAAGAATAATAGGCCATTTAACTCTGATCTTCAACCCTTACATTTCTCCTATGTAGTGTGGTCACTTCAAATAGTCTTTTTTTGTTGTCGTTGATTGTATTAGTCTATTTTCACACTGCTATAAAGAATTGCCTGAGACTGGGTAATTTATAAAGGGAAGAGGTTTAATTGACTCACAGTTCTGCATGGCTGGGGAGGCCTCAGGAAACTTACAATCATGTGGGTAGGCAAAGGAGAAGCAAGGCACCTTCTTTACAAGGCGCAGGAAAGTAAAGTGTCAAGTGAAGGGGAAGAGCCCCTTATGAAACCATCAGATCTCCTGATAACTCACTCATTATCACGCAAACAGCATGGGGAAAACTGACCCCATGATTCAATTACCTCCACCTGGTATCTCCCTTGACATGTGGGAATTATGAGGATGATAATTCAAGATGAGATCTGGCTGGGGTCACAAAGCCTAACCATATTATTGATGTTGTTTTACCAAGGCTTATTTGAATGTATCAACATGTTTTCTAATTTCTTTGGTGACCATTCTTTCTTGCATCTTAATTTTTCTTTCATGGTGGCATTTCTGATTATGCAATTTGAAATTCATCAGTTTAATAGGTCACACACTTGGGATCTCTATTTCTTAAAGATGGCCTTTATTTAAACAAGACCTCTCAGGGAAAAGCATTCACCCTTGATGCTCCATCAAACTGGTCCATGAAAATATTTCTGGTTCCCCTTTTAAAGGCCTGGTTATAAGTTTTTCCAAGAGTCTTAAGTCCCAGCTCTCCTGACTATGTGTCTCTTCTAAATGCTATAAGGGCATTAAAATTAAAATCTTAGTCTCAACATTTATGATCTATATATGGGCTAATAAACAAGCAAAGAGAGTGATTTTCAAGACTTTCACAAAGTAAGCTTATGCTTACTTTCCTGTTTTTTGTTCAAACTTTTTGTTGGTTTGTTTATTCCTGGTTCTTTCTGAATTAAAGTAGTATTTAAAAAATCTAATTAATTCAGCTACTACATATTAAATATATACTAAGCAAATATACACATGCTGTTATAAATTTTGGGTATAAAAAAAGACAAATTTCATAGTTTCATACAACTTTTACTCTGTTATGGATATAGAGGCAGGAAATAGTGAACAAATGAATTCTTTAAACCAAGAAGTGATAACTGCTGAAAGGAAAGTAATATAGAGTGATAATGAAACTGATATACAGACTAGTTGGAGGAAGTCTTTACCCTGGGTGGCCAAAAAGGCTAATCTGATTCTCAGCTCATTCATTCAAACTGTGACCAGAAGGAAGAGCCATGTAAACTTATATTGGTTTAAATGTTTTTTTCTTTTTTTGGTTGTTTTTTTCTTTATCTCATTTTTGGCTATAGCTTTTTAGTCGCCTTTTACAGTTTCATTCTGTCCCTCCCCATTTCCTCTTTCTCTTCAGCCTAAAATATATTCAAACATCCAGAAGTCTCAAAAATCTTGTCATGATCATTTGTCCCTTTTAAGTTACTACCTTGAGTCTGCTTTTTGATCTGCTATTCTCTCGTCTATCTTTTTAAATAAGGTTTTTTTTTTTTATTTCATTCACCACTTCGTAAAGCAAAAGTCAACAACAAATTGACTAAATCTACTAATTGCCAAACTAGTATCTTTTTAATCATTATCTTCAGGTAAGACCATTGATTACTCACTGAAATTCTCTGCCCAGCATCCTCCTTTGTATGTTACTTTTCTTATTAACACTTGAATGCTCTTTCTTTATCAGATTCTATTTTCTCTGCCCACTTCTTCAAAGCTTCTGTTCCTCATGGCTTTGCCTTTCATTGTTTTCCCTTCTAGTTCTAAATCCTGTCTATAAATATATCCCCATGAATTATTTATACTACTTTATGGTGAGAAAGGTTAAGAGTCTTCTCATTGCCACTTACCAAGTTGATATTATTATTATTTATTTTTTTGAGACAAGAGTTTCACTCTTATTGTCCAGGTTGGAGTGCAAGGGCACAATCTCAGCTCACCGCAATCTCTGCCTCCTAGGTTCAAGTGATTCTCCTGCCTCAGCCTCCCAAGTTGCTGGGATTACAGGCAAACACCACCACGCATGGCTAATTTTATATTTTTAGTAGAGATGGGGTTTCTCCATGTTGGTCAGGCTGGTCTTGAACTCCCGACCTCAGGTGACCTGCCCACCTTGGCCTCCCAAAGTGCTGGGATTACAGGTGTGAGCCACCACACCTGGTCACCAAGTTGATATTATAATATAGCTATTATAGTTCAGGTTTCATTCCATATGTTGTTTTTCATATAAATGTATTGATGCCTTAAATCAGCAACAAATTATAGAAGATTAAAAATAGTAATTAAATTATTCACAATCCAACTATTAAAACATAATCATTATTTAAAACCATGAAGGTGTAATTTTCTCTCCTGTATACAGGTATATACATGTCTATGTTATATATGTTTGTACTATATATGCATGTGATTATATGTGTGGAGAAAGAGAGAGAAACAGAGACAGAGAGAAAGAAAGAGGCAGAGACAAATACAAACAGATTTCTCAGAATTTTTGCCTGCAGAAATTGAACCATGGGCCAAAACTGAATTATTCTCTATATGAAGAGGAATAAGAAAACATTTAGAAGCTATGGGCTAGAGTTGGAAAAATGTCAAGAGTTAATTGGGAAAAATAGAAATAGACATTTAAAGAGGTATTTTTATGAAATCCCATGTATAATACACAATAAACTTAATTTTCTCACTTTCCAATGAAATCTTCACTGCATATAATCTTTGGAAAGTGGATTTCTTTCAAAAGAATACAAAGTAGAATTGAATTCTATTGTAAAGAGTAAGTTTGGTATAAAACAAAACAAAGAAAAAATATGCATAGGAGAATATCCATACATCCATATACATAAATAGATTCTAAAATTTACACTACTTTTATACTCTTTAAAAAATTTGACTTTATTTTCTATAGACTCTTTTTTCATATGGCAGGCAACCATTTTTTTAAACATCCCAATTTTTCTATTATTTTAAATAATTCTATAGTTATCCTGTTGGGGCTCAGAAAAAAATATACCCCCAAATGAAGGACTTAGCAGCAGCTTCAGAAGCAAAAGTTTTTCTCTGATTTTTTCTGTTCTCCTGTTGCTCAGTTCCATTTTCCCCTGAGGCTAGTCATAAATACTAGAATCCTTCTTCTCCAAGGCGGGTCACAGAAGTGAGAACCCCTTCTCCCCAAAGTTAGTGATAACACATAAAAATGTTATTCTAAAACGATCTCCATCTCTCTCTATAACACTAATCATAAAATAATTTTCCTACCTACCTTGTTTGACTGTAGGTCATAAGACCTCTATTCCAGCGAGGGTCTTACCCCATATCCAGAAGGTAGAAATACATGTTCAGAGAAGCCAAGAAAAATCTAGACAGACAGGCCTTGCTGGGTACCCCACTCAGTCTATTAACAACATCATACCTTATTTGTCCCATCATATTTCTACATGACTGCCCATACTTTGTTGAACTTAACCATAAAAATAAACAATTTATCGTGTGTCTTTGGGTCTTCATTCTGAAGGCTACCATGTATACATGATAAATAAATTTGTTTTTTCACCTATTAATCTGCCTTTTGTGAGTTGATTTCTCAGCAGACTTTCAGAGGCCAAAGGTTTCCTTTATTCAGAAAAGTTTGGCCAGGTGCGGTGGCTCACGCCTGAAATCCCAGCCCTTTGGGAGGCCGAGGTGGGCGGATCATGAGGTCAGGGGTTCAAGACCAGCCAGGCCAATATGGTAAAACTCCGTCTCTACTAAAAATACAAAAATTAGCTAGGTATGGTGGTGTGCGCCTGTAGTCCCTGCTACTCGGGAGGCTGAGGCAGAAGAATCACTTGAACCCCAAAGGCAGAGGTTGAGGTGAGCTGAGATCACGCCACTACATTCTGGTCTGGGCGACATAGCAAGACTCCATCACAAATTAAAATAAAAAGTTTATCACTTTATATTATTTCCTTTGGATAGGTTCCCTGGAGTATAGTACAGATATGGATACAGATGATGCACATATGAAAAATTTATAAAGATTTTTAGTTTATGCATATTCCCAAATTACTGTAAGTCTTATGCCATTTAGATTTTCACCACCATACTCTGTACCAAGCCTGTTTTAAATGTTTTGGCAAATTTGATAGATTTAAAATATGTCTTATTTTAACTATTTTATTTTAAATATTTTTCAAATATTTATCTGCCATAACTTTTATGAGGAGAAACTGGTTAATAATATAATCATATTCTTTGTCCATTCTTCCACTACAATATTAATTTTTTATGTCTGCAAGTATTCTTTACATATAAATGGAATCACATTTTTGTTTATCCACTTATCCATTTACATTTCAATACTGCTTAGTACATTCTATTGATGCACATTTTTTGAAGTTCAATTTAACAATCCTTTCTTTATCAGTTATTTTGTATGTAATTTTCATAAACTCTTTCTCAATTTTAATATCACTGAAAGATTTATGTACATTTTCTCCATTAATTATGATTTTTAAATTAACAGTTATTTTATTGCTCCCCCTGAAAGTTGTTTTGGTGTATAAGTGAATGTACCAATGGTACATGGTACCATATAAATGCATACTACATGGTAATACAAATGAAAAATTTTCTAAGTGTACTAGGTCTGTTTCAGTGTATCCTTCTGTTCTGTGGCTTTTATAACTACACCATGATTGAATTATTTTAGTTGTTACAGTTTGTGTACATTAGTAACTAGTCGGGCAGCCACTACATATTTTATTGCTTTTTGACTAGCTCTATAAAATGACATTTTAAAACAATAACAAACATTTTTATTACTTCTGGAATGTGCCCACAATGCACATTTTTTCATGGCTATCATTAAGTGATTGTACTTTCAAATATATCTAGTTCTGATCTCAGAAGCAAAACATACCACTATCCTGATTATGCTATAAATCACTGTAACTAAAATTATATGGCTATGAAACTCAACCATTCAGATAGTTTCAATACCAGCTAATCACTTGGTTTACCAAATTCTTTGTCGAAGTCAATGCTAATATGATACACAGAGCAAATGCCTGGGGAAGCGGAAGGTGAGGGAGTATAAGTGGTGCCTAAACCAATTCCACAAGTTTATGAGAAACTTTGCCATATTTATTTATTGATCAAAACCTCTAGAATTGTACACCTACAACTTTCTAATACTATATTTGCCTTTCCTCTAACCACTTGATTTTTGGCACTTGACACTCAGAGAACTTTGAGGTTTCACTAATATGACTAATATTTTTATCCATTGAGTATTACACATTGTTTTTCACATAATTACCTGGTGAAGTCTGTCATTTCCATCATGATCATACACATGTTCTTGGCCAGAACAATGATGTCATTGCTTGTATCATCCCATATCTCAATCTCAGCATCCAGCTTACTCTTTACTTTCTTGAAATCAGCAACTTGCTCAGCAATCTTCTCTTTTTCTGCCTCAGGCAGTTGAGTCATCTTAGCCTAAAACATGTGATAATTAGTATTAAAATCATTCCACTATGTCAAAAGCATTTTAGGAATAAGTAGATATTATAGGATATTCATAAAACTTGTTCATTTAAAATCAGATGCACAATATAGTTAAAGTCATTCAATTAAAACTTTCCAGGCTTAATATTTCATATAAAAATCTATTAAATTATAATAATTTGCTCTAGAACTACAAAGTTACATTTAGAATAACACTGTGGAACTTAGTGTCCAATATACTTAAATCCATTGTATAAAATAAATGGGGGGCTTTGCAAATTTCCAATGCATTTCAAATTTTAAATTAACACCAACTTAGTGTAATACACCACCTTTGCTAGAAAAGTGCATATAAGAAGATGTATGTATAACATAATTTAACTTGAAATGAGACTATGTCTACCTACATGTGTATGTATAATTACAGGATGAATTAGTCATGCCTCAACTTTAACATAATAAAGAAACAAATGATACTTTTGATTTGAATTTTCTAAAAATATCTTAGCATAATGCTTGACACACATTTAATGTTCCATAAATGGTAGCTATTTCTTATTCAATAAAATTATCAAAATATTTTCATATGTCCAATACATTTTTAAATTTTGTTTGTATTTTTTCTATGAAGAATCAAATTAAGCTGTACAAGACAAAGTTTTTAACTGACATAGTGCTATTTCTTAGCCTCTGAAAGTAGTTTGTAGTTTCTTTTCTCAGGAAATGTGTCCTATGTGAGGTTGTAAGAGAGGAGCAACTTTTACTACTGCTGGCATATGGCAAAGCACGTAAATGAAGACACAGCTCACTACTGAAATGAAAAGTAATATGCAAGCATGTTAAGTAAATTATAAGCCACCAACCCATTAAACTAGCTCAAAAACAGAAATAGGTTTTCTCCATCTTGACTACCGGTCATTATCATTCTCTCCATTCTTATAAAAAGCATTTAAATGTTCAAATTACAATAGCTCCAGATAGGTTCAACTGGGGCTTCTCTTTACATGCTGTATCTCAGAGATCATAAATCTGTGATGCTAGATCTAACAAACAGTGCTGAATATACACTGGTATATTATGGAAAATTATTTATTGTTCTCATAATAAAGTTAAACCTATTCAAGAGCTGAACTGGTTAAGTGTACTCCAAGTTCTGTTTCTTGGAATGCCACCGATTTCCAATATGACCTTGAAGAAGTTACTTAACCCTCCTGTCTAAGTTTCCCTAGCCACAAAATGATAGTAATTGCAACTGCTATCCACCTGCCATGCAGGGAACAGAGTCAATTTTTGGATAAGATTGAGAATGACCCTGTTGTGGACAGGGAGCTCATTGGTTGCAGTTCATCTCCTTAATAACATCTCAACTTGAATGGTGAATTACAACAACAGACATTTACCTCTGACAAGATAAGGTCCAAAAGTTGGGCAATAGTTTGCAAAATTAAAAGTTCTAGAGAACTCTGGTCCTTTTTCTCAGGGGGAACAACAGCAGCAACAAAACATTAAGTTACTGACACCTTTGCAGAAGGTTTTAAGTGCTTCTATGATTTATTATATGTCATAGATCGATTTCAACCACCCTGAAAATTCCAAAAGAAGACTTAAGAGAATACTTGATGTTTAGAAAGTCTAGGTGAAAAATTCTTTATTGAATTATTTTGTGCCGATTAAACAAAGAAACTGAGGCACAAAGCTTAAGAAAAATTAGGTAAGTAGAATATCTCTGATGCATATCGCCTGGTGGCTATATGTTTAGGCTTCTGCTTAGATCTATAGAGCAGAACTCTGATGCAAATAACTGTCAAAGGCTTTTTGATTCACTGCCATCTGAATAAGATTATATTGTGTATCTGTTGATCTTGGAATGTGTTACCAATCACAAGAAAAACAGCTAACACATATATGACAGACACTCTTCTAGAAACCATGAACACATTTAAACTTCAATCTTCACAGCAGCCCTATGAGGAATTATTATTATCCCAATTTTGTAAGTGAGGGAATTGGATCTCTCTGAAGCATTAAGTGATTGATCAAGATTATAGTGTCACTCAATGGTAGAATCAGGATGTAGATCAGAAAATATAGCTCTGGAGTTTTTGTTCTATCACTAAGCCAACAACCATGAATAATATTGCCCACAATAGCCAATATACACACATTCTCCATGACGATATTTCTCTATCACTTTCTACCTTTGAATGCAATTGTTCTCCAAAGAATAGTCACATTAGAACGTAAGTTTCCAAATCTTTAAACCCTACACCATGATCTTTACCTGACAGGCTGTTTTGGACATCAAGTGATATTTAGAACACACTTTTAAAGTAAAGTGATGTTAACTGTCAACCATTACATACACAAATAGATTCAGTTCTTTACTATCTGCAGTGAATCTCAGAACTCTATTTATAATATTATCCAATATTTTTCAAGGAAAAGCTGTGTTATCCCAATAGACTATTAGGCATTTTTAAGCATAGATTTCATTTACTATTTTAACTCTAAAAGAGAGGTCAGCAGAATTTTTCTGTAAAGGACAAGATAGTGATATATGCTTTGCAACTCACACCATATCACTCTGTTACTCAACTGGCAGAGTTGTTACTCTGTTATATTGCAAGAGCAGTCATGAATATTATGTAAACAAATCAGTGTGGCCCTGTTCCAATAACACCTTAGTATAGACACTGAAATTTGAATTTTACATAATTTTCACATGCCACAAATATTATTCTGATCATATCTGATTACATCTATTCTGATTTTTTTCAACCACTTAAAAATGTAAAGCCCATTCTTAGCCCATGTACAAAATCAGGCAGCAGGCCAAATTTGACCTGTTTACTACAATTTGCCAACACCTGCTATAAAACTTTCCAGTGACCAGGGAACACAGATTTTTATTGTTTTTCTCTGTCTTTGTAATCCTTACTTTGTTTATAACTCCTGAAAGTACTGACCAAGTGATCCCTGAGACGCTTTCTTATTTTTGTTTTTTGTTTTGTTTTGTTTCGAGGCAGAGTCTTACTCTTTCACCCAGGCTGGAGTGCAGTGGCGTGATCTCGGCTCACTGCAACCTCCATCTCCCAGGTTCAAGCAATTCTCCCGCCTCAGCCTCCCGAGTAGCTGGGACTACAGACACCCACTACCGTGCCCAGCTAATTTTTGTATTTTTAGTAGAGATGGGGTTTCACCATATTGGACAGACTGGTCTCGAACTCCTGGCCTCGTGATCCACTCTCTTGGTTTTTCCTTCCCCTTACACCCAACTGCCCCTTCTCAGAGTCCTCCATCTCCCTTTATCTACCAAATGTGCATCTCCCCAAGAATCTGTGCCAACCCTTTTAACTTTCTTCATTATCTTCTCCCTTAGTGCACTCATCTACTTTCTTACTTTTCTGGTTTACATTGGGAAATAAAATTGTAAGTACTTACTATGTACCACATTATGTTCTGAAGTGTATACACATTGTGGAATACACAATGGAATACTATTCAGCCATAAAAAAGAATGAAATTCTGTCATGTGTGACATCATGGAATCTGGAGGAAATTATGTTAAGTGAAATAACCAGACACTGAATGATGAATACCACATGACCTCACTTATATGCAAAATCTAAAAACGATGTCACAAAAGGAGAGAATAGAGTACGGGTTACCAGGAGCTGGGGTTGTGAGGGAGAGGGGTTGAGAAGATGTTGGTCAGAGGATAAAAAATTTCATTTAGAGAGGAGGAATAAGTTCAAGAGATCTATTATATAACATGGTGACTACAGTGAATAATAAATTTATTCTTGAAAAATGCTGAGTGAATGTAAAGTGTTCTCACCACAAAATAAGATAACTGTGTGAGGTAATGCATGTGTTAATTAGCCAGATATACTCCTTCTATAGTGTACATATACATCAGCTACTTTCATGACGTCAACCATCACTGCTATGAAGATTACTTCCAAACAACCTCTTCAGTCCTGTTCTCCTTTCCAATACTGTGATCAGCACATTCACTGCTGTTAGGAATACCTGATCACAGAATGATGAAAAACATACTCAGGCAAACCATTTATCCTCTTGATTTTCATATTTCTCTGTGATACTTCCTGCCTTCCAGTCTTGAAATTTTATATTTTAGAAAAGTATTCCCTTTTCTTTACTCTACTCTGCTAGTTGTTCATTTTATCCTCTATCACATCCATTTCCCTCTATGTATTAGTATTACCATTCCTGCTGTCTTCTGGTCCTAATATTCTCCTTTGTTTTAAATTTTCTTGTTTTGCTACTGCTTGATTCAATCTTTCTGAATATGATGAAATTGTGCAATCCCTCATCTAACCTCCTTATCTTTACATCACCTTATCAAATAAAGGGTATCAATTCCTCAAACATCACCATTACATTTGTTTGATTAAAATAGAAAATTCATATAAAATGCCTAAATCATAAACGTACAGTTGGAACAATTTTCACTAACACAGCAAATCCATGTACCTACAGCCAAATCAAGAAACAAAAAGATTACAGGCACCCCGAAGCCTCCTTCTACCTTCTGCTAGTCACTATCTACTAAGAGTAGTCACTAACTTGATTTCTAAAACTGTAGATTTGCCCATGTTTCAATATTATAAAATTGGAATCATAGCACATGAATTCTTGTGTCTGGCTTTTTGTATTCAGCACTTAAATGATTGAAATGTATCTATTCTGTTGCATGTAGTTATATTTTGTTTATTCTCATTGCTCTATACAGATATTATTCCACTCCACAAACATATATATATATTTCCATACATTTATTCATTTTTTTCTATAAACAATATTTTGAAAACTATTCCATTTTTGGCTATGATCAATAATGAGTATTCCTGGACTTTTCTTTAGGTGCACATATGTGTGTATTTCTCTTGAGTCTATATCTAGGAGTAGAATTACTACATCACAGGGATCATCATAACCTTTGTTCCTATCAGCTTTTCAATCTCATCCCATCTTATTTCCTTCAACACACTGTACCCTCAAGCTAAGCTAAGCTATTTGTTGCTGCAGGTAAATATCTTTAGATATTGCCCATTAATTATTTTTGCTCATCTTCCCTTCCCCCAATTTGTTGGTCCAAATTTAATCATATTTTCAGGCCAAACTCATATAGTACATGCCCCTTTCTCCATCCTTCAGGTGTGTGTAATTATTCTCTCAAAATTTTTAGAACATGTTATCAGTTCTTCCCCCAGACGTTCATATTGTTCTCTCTTGCAGTCTAATCTTGTGAACACAACTATCCGATCTCACTTGCTAGAGATGTTGTTGAAAACAATATCATCTTTCAGAATAACAATTATGACATTACACATAATTTTTTACTTGTACTTTTTAGATTTTTTTTTGTCTCCTTCCCCTAGAAAATAAGTTCTCTTAAAGTAGGAACATATTGCATGATAAACGTTTGTTTGTGATTGTTAACAGAAATACTCAAGAGCTAAAAAAAACACAGACTTTTGAGCTCAAAATTTTATATCACTGATCTTATATTTTCATTGTTACCCACATTTACACAAATGCCAAGCTTTTACCTCTACATAGATCTTAGGTTCATTTCTCTTACGCATTTTTCCTAGTACTTTTCAAACTCTTGTCCTTATTATTCCTCCAAGACTATATTAATAGCACAATTGATCATTTTCATCTTCATGTCTCCTTATTAATTGTTCTATGCTCATTACTACTACATAAAATATTGATATGCTTACATTATTTATCTGCTTAAAAAATTTAAATGACTATAATTACCCCTTAAAAGAGACAAAAGGAAAAGAAAGGGAAAAAGTGATATAATAGGGAAAATGCAGAAATTGTTGTCATGCAGACCACCATTCAAATTCCACTTTTGCCAAGTATTAGCTATCCAGCAATTAACAATGTTAAACTCCAGTTTCATATATTAAATGATAATACATTTGTAGAGGTTGCGTGAGAATAAGTTATGTCTATAAACAATTGTACCTGGAATGTATTAGGGACTCAGTAAATGGTGCACATATAAACAATGTATATAAATGTATCATCTTGGCCTCCAAGACTTTCCACAATATTGAAAAGCATAACTAAAATATTCATGTAGTCTACCTCACAGAGCCTAGGCAAGAACAATATGAAATATTTTGAGTAATTGCTTTCCATAAGCAATAAATGCCATAGAAATATAGCACCATTATAATTATCTTATTCTCAGAAGCCCCAGAATCCAAGTCACTTATTTTGCAGATAAGAAAATTGTCCCAGAAAGGGGAAATGACTTAAAAGAACTATCCAGCTGGTTAGTGACAGATTTGATGTTTCAGTCCCTGTGTCTTCATTAGTAGCTTTCCCTTTCCACATTTTTTTTTTTTTGCTTTCCTTAACTATAACTTTTATCACGGAAATTAAATTCTTAGGTAAATCATATAACTTTGTTAATTTCTCTATCCATGAAACTGGATGAAACATATAAATATTATTTTGTGAATAAATAATCCACAGTTATGAATTTTTTAATTTTATAAATACTAGGGAATTTCTAATTAATTCACATCACTCATATGAATGGGTAGCTAGAACTCAACAATAAAAATAAAATGTTTGATAAACTTTAAAAATATACACATGGTATATATACACATTAGAGAAACAGTTCTCAAATGATAACTCATGTTCTTACCTTCAGAGTATCTCAAACTTAATAGTGACATATACGTGTTTTCTTAAAATAAGCCTAGAGGCATTTGGGAAATAGATGTATTTTTAATACATCAAAAATATAAATAGCATAGAGCATTTTGATGGAATTTTAGAAAATATAAAGTGCTTTTGGCAAAAATTCAACTTAATTAAAATTTTGAGAACAAATTTATTTAAGCAAGATTTATGCATTGATATCTTAAGCATACTAAAGTATGATCTCAAATATATTCCTGAGAATTCATTAAAAGCAATTTTCTGTAATATTTTAAAGTTAACATTTAGGAATTGGAGTTGGACTTTAAGAAGTGATATACATTTCTACATTTTTATATATAGATCTCTAAATCAGACTTAAAATATATATTAGCTTTAATTAGCTCAGTTTCCTCATCCATCAAAAAAAAAAAAAAAAAAAAAACACTCTTAGCACCCAGTGGGTTACATTCACAGTTATAAAACTGTCTCATTTTATTATAAAACTTTATAGGCTTCAGGGACTGGGTCAGAGTAAATCATCAGGTATATTTGATTATCTATGTCTTAAATATAATGATAGTGATTGACATTTGTTCACACTTCTAGTATGCTAGTCCCTCTATTGAGCACTTTTGAAAAAATTATCCCATTTCAATAATAATAAGATGAAATAGTTGTTAATATCCATTTGTCACAATCATGGAAATGAGTTCTATAGGGAATATTTGCAGGTCTCCTATAAATGAAGATCCTCTCCAATGTTTTCTTTCTTTTACATAAGAAATAGTTATATTTTATCTGTGAATCCAGTTTCTGTCCTTGTTCTAGAAATAAATAAAGGTTGTAAAAGGCATTTGGGAGATGGATGAAGGAATCTGTACATAAACTGGGTATTAAGAAAAATTAAGAAGTGATTGTTAATTTTCTTCAGTGTCGTGATCATATTGTGGTTATATAAGAGAATGTTCATTATTTTGGAATATTCCTGCTGAAATATTTAGGTATAAAATGCTATGATGTTTCAAATTACTTTGAAGTAGCTTAAGAAAAACCGAAATATGGCTCTGGAACTATGGTTAAACTGTTATTTCTAGGTAATGGGAATATGAATGTGCATTGTACTAGTGATTAAACATTTCTGTGCATTTAATTTTTCATAATAAAAAAATGAAACACGAATAACATTTTAGACAATTTTTTTTTGTAGAGACATGAGAGATCTTACAGGTTATATAGTATCTTATTCCAAAATATCATTCCATCTATAACATTTGTGAGCAATGATGATTTCACCACTTTTTGGACTTTCCTGAAAGTCCAATGCTGGATTATCTGGGACTGAGAAATAAAGCAGTCCATGCACATTTTACCAATAAAAATTAAAACATAATAAATGAGACCTATGACCTCCAGAAGTAATCTTCTCATAGATAAATTTCATACATGATCTTGGCATGTATCATAATGACTGAAATTTACACTTAAGTGTGGCTGTAGCATAAACCTTTCTCTGAAAAGAAAAGTGGTTTCAAAGGTGGTGATCTGTATGGAGCCCCTAAAACAAGGTGCTGATGTGAGCGGTTATCAAAAAACCTGACGTGAATATCTTTATCTTTTTGACAGATGTGATCCTAGCATGGCCATATATTTCTTGCAACATGTATTTTATCCAGAAGGTGAAGATCAAGCCTTTACAATCTTTCCTCTAAAATTATATATATAATTATACATTGAAATGTTGGAAAATTTGTTTAGCAAGAGTCAATCTTTAAAAGCCTGGTTGATATGTTTAGGGGCATCAACAATAGTTTCTATTCCCAACAAAGTGAGGACCAGCCCCAGGACCTCAATGACCTCATCAGGTGAGGAGATTCTACTTGAACTCTCAACCCTTTTTCCACTTGATACCTTACTTTTGTCTTCCAACAACAGGCATGTACTTCCTTCGAAGGCACTGAATTCCATTTTTAGACAGAGTTAGTTACTAGAAAATCTTTATCTTTCCTCTCTATGTCTACATGATAACCTGAATTCAGACCTCTAGAACCTAAAGGAGTATAAGTAATCTATTTTTCACAAGATGACCTTGCAGTTATGTAAAAAATAATCATCAGATGCTATTAACAGTCATCTTCCCATTCTCTCATTAATTCCTTCACCTATTCCTTTTCTGTAGAACTCCTCAATTCCAGACACTTCTAGAACTTCTTAACCAGAACATCAGAATCAAGGTTTTCCTTTGGGTGTATCTCAGTATATCATTGTCTCTTTCATAAAATGACTTCCAGACAGAACTGCAAATTCTAGATGAATTCTGACCAGTCAAGAAAATAATAATGGTCTTTGTTCAGGACACTATGTTTGCACTCTACAAAGACCAAAATTGTAATAGAAATTTTGTAATATTCATGTAAATCATTTACTCATATTTAACACTCAACTGAAATGCCCATTACAAAAATAAACTATAACTAAGCCATATCAAAACTGCCCTGCATTTTTATTTTTAAATATAAATATTGCAAAGATTTACACTAAATTTAATTTATTTAATTGCATTGTGTCTTCTTTGGTTCCTCATTCCAGAAGGCTGATATACTTCTTGTCTTTTGATGCTGCCAAAACTGACAATATAGAAATTCTAAAACAGTTCAATAAATAAATATTATAAAGGTTGCGAGGAAATCAAACAACACTCTCTAAAAGTCTACCTATTTTATTCACGAGAATGCCTTTAAGATGCTATTCAGTGCCTAGTAACTTATACTTTGCTCACAATTTAAGTAAGTTTGGTTACCTGAATTCCATGCCCCAGTTTACGGTAAATTGGAAGTAGACAGAAGGTGAGCTAATCTGACCACAAAGATGGAAAAGAAAATCTATCAAAAAAGAGACAGACTACTCAGTCAGATAATGAGGCTCTCCAAGTTATAAATAAGCTTTCCTGCTTCTATCAGGATACCTTCATCCTATTATTGTATTATAGCATAGTACAATTATATTTGGTCATAATACTGACAATGAGTCATCCACAACATCATCAACCAGCATTTATTGATGTCTACTGTAGAGTTGGATGGCACCATTTCTGCTCTCAAACAGTTTAAAAGATCCCTGTGCAGAAAAAGACATATTTAGAACATTTTGGTGGGTAAGGTAAATAGATGCATGGAATACAATTTGAAAACCAATTCTAGTGACTTTTTAAAAGTTAAATCTTACTATATGAATTTTATAATGACAAATTATATGAATAGTATAACAACTAAAGTAGGATCTGAGAATTATATATCTCCTAGTTTTATGTGTATTTTCTTTTAATCATATTTTTGCAATGAATATAATTTTATTACTATATATGTATTAAATGTGTAATTGAATATAATTACCACTATCCCTCCAAATTGTTTATGGAAATTTGAAAATTTCATTCTATCTTTCTAACAACAATTTTCTTGATAAAATAGCAATTTGAGGAATATTATATAGAATTCCTAACATGGCATTTGCTTGTCCAAAAATTATGCTTACATGTGTCCATATTATTATGATTTAATATAGTACCAAGACTAACGATCCATATAAATATGCTATTTATAGCTCCTTCCATTGAAAACCAGATGCAACACCTGTAGTCACACACTCATGGCAAAGAAAATATAAAATCTATTCTCATTATATTATTATAAATTGAATATAGATTATGTAATGCACAAGGAAAAATAAGCAGTTATATTTCACATAATATATAATCTATTGCCCACTTATTAGGTTTTTAAAAAGGTAAAATAAAATAGTTTATATCAATTTGAGTAACATACTACTATTATTTCTTTCTGACTCCACTACTGGGTAATCATTCATGTTTCAGATCACTTGAAGTCAGGAGTTTAGTTTATGACCTAAGACCCAAAGTTAGCAGAAGTTTCCATATTCTGAAATTTAAATAAAACAGTCAAGCTTCTTTTCATCCATTCTTTGAGAGTCTCAAGTTTACTCAAGAACTTCATAAATTCTGAGGACTTATATTCCCATAGGCCACCTTTCTTCTCTGCATTTCTGATCTTGATCTACTGTGTTCATTTGAGAGTGATTTTGAATAACTATTCCCTTCTTACTCCATTATAGTTACCCAACATTGTAACATTCTTCAAAATCACTTTATATGTCATTTGTGTATATGTGAAGGTTTGTGAAAATGTTGAGGGATAACATGAGAATTTTACAAAGTAAAATGACTTAACATTGCAATATCTCTGATTTTTACGTAAAGACGTAGAATGTGGGTAAAAAAAAGCATTGCTTCCACATTTACATCAACAACCAAAGCCAAAACTCTACAAGTCCATGACTTTTCTTAAAGCCAATCATAGTTGTCAAATAATAATTTCACTGACTGAGTTAAACAGCCAAGGAGAATTTTATTCAATACTGCTGGAATGGAGGGAGAGATGGAACTCAACTCTGCTGAAACAAAGGGAAGAAAGTTTTAAGCACTGGGGTGAGCTAGTAGAAGAGTACTGGAGGACATTAGTAGAGATGGTCAGTATCATTAGACCATCTGTGTTTGCTAAATGGTACTTACTGAATAGGCTTCTACCCTCCCATCAGAGAGTAGGAAATAGAGGTTTTACCTTTCTTGATAACTACATTTCATAGAGATAGTTCACAGATGCTTAAGAAAGATATTCTCTTGTTGTTAAACTGGGAAGAAACTGGGACAAGATTTACATCACAAAGGGACAGAGAAAGAATTTACAATGGGAAGTTCTCTAAAATAGATCCTTTAAGAAAAGGGAAGTCAGGGGCCTGTACTCAGAAAGAATCTTGTCAAGACAAGGAGAAATTTAAGGCTTTCTTGGTCAGAAGTCATAAGTCAACTAAAGAACCTGAAGTCTAGGGCAGTAAGTGTCTTCTGAAAGAGATATGATGTAAGTGTTTGCTTGCCTTGGGTAGATGCTACCTGACATTGGCAAGTAGAATTCAGCTAGAAGAGTTGACAAATTAGTTGAGTATGAATCATCCTGTGGTGGCCAAAAGTAAGTAATTCCTAAAACAAGAAGGACCTGTTAAAAAGAAACAGGATATCCAGGCATGGTGGCTCATGGCTGTAATTCCAGTACTTTCAGGGGCTAAGGCAGGAGAACTCCTTGAAGCCAGGAGGTCAAGACCAGACTGGCCAACATAGCAAGACCCCATCTATAATAATTATCACAAAATAGGAAAAAAGTAAATTTTTAAAAAAAGAAAACAACTTTCGATACCAAAAAAACAAAAAAACTTTCAAACTTTCAATACCAAAGGTTGAACAATTCAGTCAATGAAATAAGGTTAAACTCCATAGACTACAATAAATATCTATGAGTTCATAGTGATATAAATAAATAATTGAATGAATAACTAAATGTGGGAGAAGGGACAACTCTTCCTTAAAACTCCAATTAATAAATATAGAAGAAGTGAGGAAAGTGGAAATCATGGGTTAGGCAAACACCACAGTAATTATTCTTTGGCAAGGTTCATTGATGAAGATTAAAATTCATAGGTGAACATTTGAGAAGGAATAAAATTGAATAGTCTTAAAGCACTGCACTTTAGCTGGGTGCAGTGGTTCATGCCTATAATCCCAGCATTTTGGGAGGCTGCGGCAGGCAGATCACTTGAAGTCAGGACTTCGAGATCAGTCTGTCCAACATGGTGAAACCCCATCTCTACTAAAACTATAAAAAATTAGCTGGGCATGGTGGCAGGTGCCTGTAATCCCAGCTACTCTGGAGGCTGAAGCAGGAGAATCGCTTGAACCTGGGAGGCTGAGGTTGCAGTGGGTCAAGATCTTGCTATTGCACTCCAGCCTGGGCAACACAGCAAAACTCTGGCAAAAAATAAAAATAAAAATAAAAGAAGGCCCTTCACCCAAGATACTTATCAATTCCAAAGAAAAAAGTAACGTAGTTTTTTCAGTGGAAAAAGCCATCAACCAACACCAAATGATAAAAACCAACATCACCAAAAATGAGATCTATTAACATCTTGAACCTCCTGATATGATGGACTGAGAAGGACATGTTAGTTTTGTGATATTTCCTCCAAAAATGCATAACCTTAAAATAATGAGGAAAACATAAGATGAATTCAAATTATATGAGATTCTATAAAATGCCTCATCTGTATTCTTCAAAAACATCAAGATCATGAAACATAAGGGAAGATTCAGGAAATACCATACTCTAGAGGGGACTAGGAGATGTAACAGCTAAATAAAACGTTGGATCCTGGATTGAATCCTAGAACAGAAAAAGAATATAGGTGGGAAAGTTAATGAAATTTGAATAAAATCTGTGGTTTAATTAGTAGTATAATACCAATGGTCATTTCTTCATTTTGACAAATGAACCCTGGGTATACAAGTTGTTAACATTAGGGGAAACTAGGTGAAAAGCCTACAGGATCTCTCTGTACTTTTTTCAGCTTTCTGTAATATAAAATTACTTCAAAATTAAAAATTAAAAACATGCAAAATATGCACCTGAATCTTCATATGTATGTCAGCAAATACAGAATAATTTATTTCGTGGTGGCTATCATTTTCAGTCATTGGCATCCTACCTTCTTAGGTGGGCCCCTATCTGTCCTTTTCTCATCTTTCCTGTGTGCTCTCCTGCAGCAAAACACTGCATACTTTCTTTTTCTTTTCTTTTCTTTTCTTTTCTTTTCTTTTCTTATTTATTTTATTTTATTTTTTTGAGACAGCATCTCACACTGTTGCCCTGGCTAGAGTGCAGTAGCGCGATCTCGGCTCACTGCAACCTCCACCTCCCAGGTTCAAGCGATTCTCCTGCCTCAGTCTCCTGAGTAGCTGGGACTACAGGCACGCACCACCACATACGGCTAATTTTTCTTGTATTTATAGTATAGATGGGGTTTCACCACATTGGCCAGGCTGGTCTTGAACTCCTGACTTCGTGATCCACCTACCTCGGCCTCCCAAAGTGCTGGGATTACAGGCGTGAGCCACCATGCCCAGCCAATACTGCATGTTTTCTAAGCACACTTTTTAAGTATTGTCATATATATATATGTGTATATATATATCTCCATCCATCAGAGTCTCATCTTCCAACACAGTGCAGCATATTTTCCTGAAGAAAAAGAGCCCCTTCCCTAAAGGAAAGTCTAAAACTATTATTTTTTTTTTCCTCTTTACTAGAGATCTTCTTAGTGGGGAGTGAAAAGAAGTGAGGGCCTAAGTAAACAAGAAAACATTATCCTGTGATCATAGATACTCACCAAAGCAAATTTAAATGTTAGTAATAGCTTACAAACTGAGATGCTATAAAAACCCATCTAGTTTTGGATAACCACATAGCTTGTCAATTAAAGCTCTACCCAATCTTAATACTAGAATAACATCATTAAATAACATGCAACCTGTAATTTAGGATGTTTAAATGGATCCTGATATCTCAATAAAATATTCTTGCTAAGACAAACTCCACAGGGCTAAGGCAATTGGATCAAGCAGCCTATGCTAATCTATAGATTCATCTCCCACTTGAGTATTTCTTCCTAATTATCATTGCCACAACCCCCTTGGTTTCACTTGAGGGTCAAAGGACTTCCACACACTTTCTACCTAATATCTTGCTTGTGAAAAAATAAAATTTCTCTTAACTATCTATGATCAGCTAGCATAAGCCTGGACTATATATAAAAGTATTAGACAAGATATTAAAGGTTTTGAAAGACAGACAGATGCAGAGTGATATGGTCTTGGTAAAGAGCCAACTAAGGTCTGACTCGTTCTTCTATGCTAGTTATGACCCATCCTATACATTGTGGAAACCATCATATATCCATGACTGATCAACCAGGTACACAAACAGGATATTGTGTCCCAAATATAAGTATAGGCAGCCAAGTCCTACAGAGGCCAGGGTTTTCTTATTATGGCTTTCTGAGCACTCACTTCTCCAAGTGATTTACATTAGAAATGATAGTGAGTTGGCTGGGTACGGTGACTCATGCCTGTAATCCCAGCACTTTGGGAGGCCGAGCAGGTGGATTACGTGAGGTTGCGAGTTCGAGACCAGCCAAAACAACATGGAGAAACACCGTCTCTACTAAAAATACAAAATTAGCCAGCCATGGTGTATGCCTGTAATCACAGCTACTCAGGATGCTGAGGCAGGAGAATCGCTTGAACCCAGGAGGTGGAGGTTGCGGTGAGAAAAGATCACACCATTGTACTCCAGCTTGTGCAACAAGAATGAAACTCTGTCTCAAAAAAAAAAAAAAAAAAAAAAAAAAGAAAAAGAAAAAAAATGAGAGTGAGTTTTCAGAAGAGACCAAATTTTCAAAATGTAGTTCTACAGGCTCTGAAAGTATGGCCCATTGGCCCATCAGAATGCTACAGAAGAGTATGTAAAGCACCACAAAATATTTGACTATTCTGTTGCATGCCTTATCAAAAGAATTCATGTACTCCATAAATATATACACCTATTATGTACCCACAAAAGTTAAAAATTAAAAAAAAAGAATGGGTCTTCCATTACAATGATATTCGCTTTGGAACTTCATGCAATCTGTAATACCTTGAAATCTACCAGAAATTGAAGATGATTTCTAAAATTCTAAATTACTTACAAAAATGTAGGCAGTACCTGAAATAGATGTTTCCTAACTAAATGTTTTTTTAAAAAGAGAATTTTTGGAATTAGAAAAAAAATTCTTAGAAAAAAGACTCACCTTGACGAATTGAAAATATTTTACCTGTATACACACTGAATTTTTCTATTTTCTCTAAGCCTCCTTCAGCTAAAGATTCATTTAATAAATCCCCAAGTGAATTATGAATTAAAAATTTAAAAATAAAAGTGTTCAGGACAATTTGTAAAATAGAAGTTCCAATGGCATGTTTCAATGTTATATAGCTATCATCTATGTATTTTTATATATATATATTTTAATTTAAGGTGATATATAACAACCTTGAGATCTTATAGGATAGGAGAACACCAGAAGAAGAATGAAATAATAAATTCATTTTGAAACAATATATTTTCATTCAGGATTATTAATAAAATGCTCATGTTAGTGAGAAATGATTCACTAAGGAAAATAAATGAGGAAGAGAAGATGGATAAAGTGATAGGAGGAGGACACATGACACAATTGAGAAGGCAATGAGGTAGAAAGAGAATTGGTGTTTGTTGGTATAATTTAACCAGTTTTCATTCAATCATTTGGACCATAGAAATTCTTAAAGTAGAGTTCACATGCATCTGTAATAGATTACATCTTTCTGTATAATAAGTTAATGTGCAGGATTTTGAATATTTTCCCTTATTTGTAGCATAGTGTTATTGTTTCTAGTTTCTTTTTTGATTTATTTTTCTTTTATAATCAAGAAAAAAATAAATGAAAGACAGTATGGGAGAATGTCACCAGAGAGTCACAATGTTGGCATGTTATTCTGACAGTTCAAGAAATTCTCAAAGAATCTAAATTTTAAGTGCTAAAAACTGCCAGATCATTTTTTGTATTTATTCTTCTGATTACAGTGCCTACGGCATTCATAGTTCTCCAAAGAAAATCACGAGGCTTAATTGTTTTGAAATATACTTCTGTATTACATTGTCAGATCTCAATTAAAGGAATCTTCCTTCTATATGGAATGTAAGTAATTCAATCCCTTTTTATGCAGTCCATAATAATTATTTTACATGAATATTTATGTTAAAATATGGCACAATTACTCCCTGAGATTCAAAACATATAAAATACCCCTTTATTGCTGCAACAATCAAAACACAGGGTTGATGGTAACACCTATCCTACATCAGCAGCACTAACAATACAATCAGTGTGTGCAAGCTAAATCCATATGGTCAGAACACACACCAACATTAAATAAACAAAACCCAATTCTTCTTGTCTTTTGAATGTGAATTTGGAGAGGGAAACATCTGGATTAGAAAGGCACTTAGCAGTAGACAAGGCTTTTTCAAGTAAAATTCCATTCAGGCACTAGAAATAAGACCCTCTGCTCAAGAGGCAGCAGCTGACACATGAGCCTAACTTAGTACTGAGTCAGGATATAGATGAAACTGTGTCTATAGATGAGCACAAAAGGAAATTAAAAGTAAGGCTTCAATTAGTTAAGCTTTCAAAGGTAAAACTCTAGGGTGTTTGGAGGAATCTTTCAGAAAGATATATTCCAGTTTTACTGCAGACTCAACACAAACGGCTCTCAGACAAGTCACATCTATAGTAATTGGAAACATTTTCGAAGTAAAACACGAGAGACCATGGTTTTTGCCAAAGGTTCTTAAGCATGGGCTTTCATAGGCCTGTGAATTTTTTTTTTAAAGTAGCAGAATAAACATACGTTTGCAAATTGTTTTATTTTAAGAAGTAAGGGAAATAATACATACACATTTAAAACAAAAAATAAAAAAAGGAAGAAAAAAATTTACCACAAAAAACTTACCATCCATTATCACTCTTCTTTTATTAAAAAGAATATTTTAACCTCAAAATTAGGAAGGACTCAGTAGAAAAGAACGATCTTTCCCAAGAAAGAATGGCTGTTCCTGTGGTTGGTTTTACCTCTCCCCTATTCCGCAATCACAACCTCATTGTTAACTTGGCAATCTCTTGGAAGATTTTTGTTACTCACGACTGATGTGGGAGGTGTGCGCTACTGGTGATAGAGTAGTAAGAAATTATTCAGGCAGTTAGTGAGGGTGAGAGAGTTCTTGGTAGAATTTTCTTTTAATAAAAAGCAACCCCCAAATCATTTCTTTTCTGATAGAAAGCAGCCTGAAAAATCAAGCTGCAAGCATAGATAAGCAAGCTGGAAGCTTGCATAGGTAAATGGCAGCAGCTGTACCTGGAAGCTAGGTACATCCAACATGGCGATTCCTTCTTCCCTTTCCCTGTCATCCAACATGGCGATTCCTTCTTCCCTTTCCTTGTCGCCACATGTGCAGGTGTCATGGCACCAGCCAGGTAAAACCTTATCTACATAATAAAAGGTTTGTGGGCTATGTAAATAGCACACCTGGTCAAACCAATACCCTGGGCCCATGTAAATCAAACACCGTCTTCTCAAACCCCTCTATAAAATCGATCTCATCTCACCCCAAACCCGGAAACACACTTGGTCATCCCCTTTCTCTGCATGAGGAAGCTCTCTCTTCTTTCTTTTGCCTATTAAACTTTCCGCTCTTAAACCCACTCCGTGTGTGTGTGTGTCGGCGTCTTTGTTCTCCTTATCGCGAGACAACAAACTTTGGCTATTTGCCCAGACAACGATGTCGCTTCACTGGCATCTACTGGGTAGAGACCAGAGATGCTGCTAAACATCCTACAATGCACAGGGCAGCTACTACAACAAAGAATTGTCTGGTCCAAAATGTCAACAGTACAAGGATAGAGAAACCCTTTCCCTACACTGACATTTTAGCTAAGGACCAGTGGATATTTTGGCTCAGACTGATCCTCATGTAAGCTAACCAGTTTACAGAGCCAGTGATCTCTGGAGGGCTTGGCTGACTCTTTTGTTTTCAATCATTTTTAATAATAATCATCAGCAGTAGAACCGCAGTGGTGAAATTCTACTCTATCAATTAGAACTAGCCTGAAAAATTGTCACTAAAATCTATTCTGCAATTCTATCACTTTGACATCAATTCCATTGGCTTACTAGTTTGTATCTCAACTTCAGGGCATCACACTTAGTCTAGAGATAGTGCTACTATTTAGAAATGAAAGAATATTTAACCAGTTTGAGTCAAGAATTAGTAGCCTCTATCAAAAGATAGAAAACATAAATTTCTTCTTACAGTGGGCTTTAATAATGTATGCTTCATGAAATATTCAGTAAGAGTATATATACTTTCTATTCATGTAACTTTTTAAAGATTAAGAAAATCAAATGGATTAACAACCATGGCTCATTCTAGATAGTAAAATTATAGATAGCTATTTTTTCCTTATGTTTATTTGAAACATTTTGGTCTATAAGATTATGCACAAACTCTCAGTAGTATGGTAGGCTTCTTTTTCCCTCTGGACTTTCATACAGAATACCTTTGTTTTTATAAAATATTGTTTCATATACCAAAGATTTTGAAAGCAATATTTTATGACTATTCTTGTAGGCTACATATATATGTGTCATTATTTCTACAAATTACATTGCAAAATGAGATCATATTATGTATACTGTTTTGTTTCTTATTTTTTAACATTATAAAGTATATCAGTGTCTGTATAATACAGATTCATCACATTTTAAAACTCTTACTTCATGATAGAGATCTGGTATCATTTATTTACATGTTATTTTATATTTATGTAGATATGTATGTAGATAGGTAGGTATTTTGTGTGTGTGTGTGTGTGTGTGTGTGTGTGTGTCTTTGTATACTGAGTGGTGAATATCTTTCTGCAGTTCTTCAAATGTATCTGGGGCAAACATTTTAGAAGACAAAGAGAATGCACTTTTATAAAGGTTTTCAATGCTTACTTCCCAATTTCCCTTCAGACAGCTTACCCTAACTGATATCTCCACAAAGTGTTTGAGTATCAATTTTCCATAAAAACTTTCTGACAATGGATATTAACAATCTTTTTATTTCTTTTTCAAATGTTATCAGAATGTGATATTTCATTGTTGTTTTCATTTGCATTTGTGTAATCTCTGATGAAATGGGACAATAATTTACATACTTATTATAAATGTACATGTATTCTTTGTGAATACCTTGTAATGCCTACTTTTCTGTTGGCTGGGGTGGAAAGTGGGGTGAGGAGTCATTTCTTTTTATTAAGTTGTGAAAATCTATTTCTATTAATATATAAACATTTTCTTATATAATTTATTATTATTATCCACTAAAATGGATGTTTGTCTTTATTTTGTGTTTTGTTTGTTTGGGTTTACTTTTTTTATTTTGTATTCCTGGCAGTAAAGTTTGCCTGCCTTTTCCTTTGTTTCTGTCTTTGGTATCACATTTAGAACATCCTTTACCATCCCAAAATCACAAAAATAAATATTTACTCTTTTTTATCTAGTACACATAGGACCCTTTGTTGTTGTTGTTGTTGTTGTTGTTGTTGTTGTTGTTGTTGTTGGAATTCGGGAGCTGAAGATTGCATTAGTCATATTGTTCAGTTCATTGCACACTATCATTCTTGGTAAATAGAGGGTCTTCCTGCCCCAACCCAAATCTCTCTTCTCTCTTTCTTTCTCCCTCCCTCCCTTTGCTCTCTCT